>NW_024727628.1:0-11655 GCF_018991925.1 Homarus americanus
CCTAGGTACCCACTGACACCCCTGATACACCTCTAAACTCCCAGGTGCACCGCTGCTGCCAGTTACACCAGACACTGCCAGGTACACCGCTGACACTGCCAGGTACACCTCAGACACTCCAGGTACACCTCAGACACTCCAAGGTGCACCTCTGACACTCCCAAGTGCACCCTGACACTCCCAGTCACACCTCTGACACTCCCAGGTACACCTCTGACACTCCCAGGTACACCCTGACACCCAAGGTACACCTCTGACACCCCAGGTACACCTCTGACTCCCAAGTACTCCACTGACATTCCGAGGTACACCTCACACCCAGGTCCGCCTGACACTCCCAGGTACAACTCCGACACTCCCAGGTAAACCTCCTCCGATACTCCTAGACACCTCTGACACTGCCAGGTACACATCTAACACTCCTAGGTATTCCTCTGACACTCCCTGGAACACCTCTGACACCCCAGGTACACCTACACACCCCTGGTACACCTCTGACACTCCCAGGTACACCTGTTTCACTCCCTGGTTCTCCCCTGACACTCCAGGACACCCTCTCACACTCCCAGGTACACCCTGACACTCCAAGTACTCCACTGACATTCCCAGGTACACCTCTGACACTCCCAGGTCCGCTTCCGACACCCCAGGTACAACTCGACACTCCCAGGTAACCTCCGATACTCCTAGATACACCTCTGACACTGCCAGGTACACCCTAACACTCCTAGGTATTCCTCTGACACCCCTGGTACACCTCTGACACTCCCAGGTACACCTCAGACACTCCCAGGTACATCGCTGACACTCCCAGATACACCTCAGGCACTCCAGTACACCTCAAACACTCCAGGTGCACCTCCCAGCACTCAAGTGCACCTCCTGACACTCCCAGGCACACCTCTGGCTTGCTCCCAGGTACACCTCTGACACTCCCTGGTACACCACTGACACTCCCAGGTACACCTCCGACACTCCCAAGTACACCTCTGACACTCCTAGGTACACCTCCGACACCCCCAGGTTCAGTTCCGACAATCCCAGGTACACTTCTCAAACTCCCAGGTACACCTCTGACACTGCCAGGTACACCTCTGACACTCCCTGGTACACCTGTGACATTCCCAGGTATATCTCCGACACTCCCAGGTACACCTCTGGCCTCTGAGTACACCTCCCAACCTCCCAGGTGCTCCTTTGACATTCCCTGGTACACCACCCCAACACTCCTGAGTAAACGTCCGACACTCTGAATACACCTCTACAACACTCCCAGGTACCTCTGACACTCCAAGTACACTCCCAACTGTACTCATTCCCTGGTACACCCTGACACTCCCAGGTACACCTCTGACACTCCCAGGTACACCCCAGGCATTCCCAGGTACACTTCTCACACTCCTAGGTACACGTCTGACACTCCTAGGTACTCCACTGACACTCCCTGATACACCTCTAATACGCCCAGGTGCACCGCTGACACTCCCAGGTACACCACTGACACTGCCAGATACACCTCAGACACTGCTAGGTACACCGCTAACACTGCCAGGTACACCTCAGACACTCCCAGGTACACCTCAGACACTCCAAGGTACACCTCTGACACTCCCAAGTGCACCTCTGACACTCCCAGTCACACCTCTGACACTCCCAGGTACACCTCTGACACTCCCAGGTACACCTCTGACACTCCCAGGTACACCTCTGACACTCCCAGGTACACCTCTGACACTCCCAAGTACTTCACTGACATTCCCTGGTATACCTCTGACACTCCCAGGTACACCTCCGATATTCCCAGGTACACCTCCGATACTCCCAGGTACACCTCTGACATTCTCAGGTACACCTTTGACACTCACAGGTCCTCCACTGACACTCCCAGGTACATCTCTGACACTCCCAGGTACACCTCTGACACTGCCAGGTACACCTCCCACACTCCCAGGTACACCTCTGACACTCCCAGGTACACTTCTCACACTCCCAGGTACACCTCCGACACTCCCAGGTACACTGCTCACACTCCCAGGTACACCTCTGACACTCCTAGGTATTCCTCTGACACTCCCTGGTACTCCACTGACATTTCCTGATACACCTTTGACACTCCCAGGTACACCTCTGACACTCCTAGGTATTCCTCTGACACTCCCTGGTACTCCTCTGACACTCCCAGGTACACCTCTGACACTGCTAGGGACACCTCTGACAATCCCACGTACTCTTGTGCCACTCCCAGGTACACCTCCGACAATCCCAGGTACACCTCTGACACTGCCAGGTACACCTCTGACAATCCCAGGTACTCCTGTGACACTCCCAGGCACAACTCCGATACTCCCAGTTACACCTATGACACTCCCAGGTACACCTCCGATATTCCCAGGAATACCTCCGATATTCCCAGGTACACCTCCGATATTCCCAGGTACACCTTTGAGACTCCCAGGAACTCCTGTGACACTCCCAGGTACATCTCTGACACTCCCAGGTACACCTCTAAAACTCCCAGGTACTCCTGTGACACTCCCAGGTACATCTCTGACACGCCCAGGTACACCTCTGACACTGCCAGGTACACCTCTGACAATCCCAGGTACTCCTGTGACACTCTCAGGTACACCCACACCCTGCGTACACTTTCACACTCCTTCACTGACACTCCCTGATGCACCTCTAAGCACTCCCAGGTGCACCGCTGACACTCCCAATTACACCGCTGACAATTACTCCAGTTAAACCTCAGACAGTGCCAGGTACACCCAGCCCCGACACTGCCAGGTACACCTCAGACACTCCCAGGTACACCCCTCAGACACTCCCAAGGTGCACCTCTGAGCACTCCCAAGTGGACCTCTGACACTCCCAGTCCACCTCTGACACTCCCAGGTACACCTCTGACACTCCCAGGTACCTCTGACACTCCAAGGTACACCTCCTGACACTCTCAGGTACACCTCTGACACTCCCAGGACTATCACTGAGCATTCCCTGTACACCTCTGACGCTCCCAGATGCACGTCCAACACTCCCAGGTACACCTCTGACACTCACCAGGTACACCTCTGACATTTTCAGGTACACCTTTGACACTCTAGGTACTCCACTGACACTCCCAGGTACATCTCTGACACTCCCAGGCACACCTCTGACACTGCCAAGGTACACCCTCTGACAATACCAGGCCTCCTGTGACACTCCCAGACACACCTCCGACACTCCTTAGTTACCTCCAGTATTCCCCAGGTATGCCTCAGCAGATATTCCCAGATACACCTCCGGCCTCCCCAGGTACACCTTTGGGGCCTCCCAGGCCACTCCTGTGAGCCTCCCAGGTGCATCTCTCTGTGCTCCCAGGTACACCTCCTAAAACTCCCAGGTACACCTCTGAAAGCCTCCCAGGTACACCTCTGACATGCCAGATTGCACTCTGACAATCCAGGTGCTCTGTGACACTCCCAGGTACATCTTGACGCCGCCAGATGCATCTCTGACATTCCCAGGTACACCTCCTGACACTGCCAGGTACACCTCCTGACAATCCCAGGTACTCCTGTGACACTCTCAGGTACATCTCTGACACTCCCAGGTACACCTCTAAGCCCCAGGTACACCTCTGACACTCCCAGGAACACCTCCTGACACTCCCAGGTACACCTCCTGACCTCCTAGGTACTCCTCTGTCACTCCCTAATACTAACACTCCCAGGGTGCACCGCTGACACTCCCAGGTACACGCTGACACTGTCAGTTACACCTCCAGACAATGCCAGGTGCACCTCCAGACACAGCCAGGCGCATCAGACACTCCCAGGTACCTCCGACACTCCCAGGTACACCTCTGAGCACTCAGATTGCACCTCCGATATTCCCAGGTATACCTCCGATGTTCAGGTAGCTCCGATACTCCAGGTGCACCCCCAGACACTCCCAGGTACCTTCTCCACCTCCCTAGGTACACCTCTGATGCTCTAGGTACTCCTCTGTCACTCCCTGATACACCTCTAACACTCCAGGTACACCGCTGACACTCCCAGGTACCTCTGACAGTCCCAGGTACACCTCAGACACTCAGGTACACCCAGATACTCCCAGAACACCCCAAGACACTCCCCAGGTACACCTCCGACACTCCCAGGTACACCTCCTGGCACTCCCAGGTACACCTCTGACACTCCCAGGTGCTCACTGACATTCCCTGGTGCACCACTGACACTCCCAGGTACGTCCGACACTCCCCAGATACACCTCTGACACTCCCAGACACTTCTGAGCCTCCCAAGATTTGCACCTCTGACACTCCCAGGTACTCCACTGACCTCCTGGTACACCCTGACCTCCCAGGCACCTCTGACACTCCCAGGTACACCCCAGGCATGTACACTTCTCACACTCCTAGGTACACCTCTGACACTCCTAGGTACTCCACTGACACTCCCTGATACACCTCTAAACTCCCAGGTGCACGCTTCAACACTGCCAGTTACACCTCAGACACTGCCAGGTACACCGCTGACACTGCCAGGTACACCTCAGACACTCCCAGGTACACCTCAGACACTCCAAGGTGCACCTCTGACACTCAAGTGCTCCCTACACTCCCTGTACACTCCCAGGTACACCTCTGACACTCCCATTGTCTCCCTCCCTCTCCCCGACACTCCATTAAACCTCTGACACTCCCAGGTACACCTCTGCCTCCCAGGTACACCTCTGACACTCCCAAGTGCTCACCTGACATTCCCTGTGCCTCTGACCTCCCAGGTGCGTCCGACACTCCCAGGTACACCTCCTGACCTCCCAGGTACACCTCTGACATTCTCAGGTACACCTTTGACACTCACGGTACACCACTGACCTCCCAGGTACATCTCTGACACTCCCAGGTACACCTCTGGCCACTGCCAGGTACACCTCTGAGCAATCCCAGGTCACTCCTGTGAGCACTCCCAGGCACACCTCCGAAACTCCCAGGTACACCTCTGACACTCCCAGGTACACCTCCAATATTCAGGTATACCTCAGATATTCCCAGGTAACCTCCGATACTCCCAGGTACACCTTTGAGACTCCCAGGTACTCTTGTGACACTCCCAGGTACATCTCTGACACTCCCAGGTACACCTCTGACACTGCCAGGTACCTCTGACAATCCCAGGTACACCTCTGACCTCCCAGGTACCTCCGATATTCCCAGGTATACCTCCGATATTCCCAGGTAAACCTCCGATACTCCCAGGTACACCTTTGAGACTCCCAGGTACTCCTGTGACACTCCTATGTACCTCCGACCTCCCAGGTACACTTCTTACACTCCAGGTTTACCTCCGACACTCTCAGGTACACCTCTGACCTCCCAGGTACACCCCAGACACTCCCAGGTACCTTCACTCTCCAGGTACACCTCCGACCTCCCAAGTACACCTCTGACACTCCCAGGTACCTCTGACACTCCCAGGTACACCTCTGACACTGCCAGGTACACCTCTGACAATCCCAGGTACTCCTGTGACACACCCAGGTACATCTCTGACACTCCCAGTACACCTCCGACCTCCCAGGTACCCTTCTCACACTCCAAGTACACTTCCGACACTCCCAGGTACACCGTTGACACTCCCAGGTACCTCTGACACTCCCAGGTACACCTTTGACACTCCCAGGTACCTCTGACCTCCCAAGTACACCTCTAACACTCCAGGTACACCTCTGACACTCCCAGGCACCTCTGACACTCCAAGGTACCTCTGACACTCCCAGGTACCCACTAACACTCCCAGGTACACCTCTGACACTCCCAGGTACACCTCTGACACTCCCAGGTAATCCACTGACATTCCCTGGTACACCACTGACACTCCCAGGTACGTCCGAACTCCCAGATACACCTCTACCTCCCAGGTACCTTCTGACCTCCCAGGTACACTTCTGACACTCCCAGGTGCTCCACTGACACTCCCTGGTACACCTCCTGCTCCAGGCACACCTCTGACACTCCCAGGTACACCCCAGGCATTCCCAGGTACACTTCTCACACTCCTAGGTACACCTCCTGACACTCCTAGGTTCTCCACTGACACTCCTGATACACCTCTAAACTCCCAGGTGCACCGCTCAACACTGCCAGTTACACCTCAGGCACTGCCAGGTACACCGCTGACACTGCCAGGTACACCTCAGACACTCCCAGGTACACCTCCAGACACTCCAAGGTGCCTCTCTAACTCTGCAAGTGCACCTCTGACTCCCAGTCACCTCTGCACACTCCCAGGTACACCTCTGACCTCCCATGTACACCTCTGTCCTCCAAGGTACTCCTCTGACACTCCCAGGTACCTCTGACACTCCAAGTACTCCACTGACATTCCCTGGTACACCTCTGACACTCCCAGGTGCACGTCCGACTCACTCTGGGCACCTCTGACATTCTCAGGTACACCTTGACACTCACAGGTACACCACTGACACTCCCAGTTACATCTCTGACACTCCCAGGTACACCTCTGACACTGCCAGGTACACCTCTGACAATCCCAGGTACTCCTGTGACACTCCCAGGCACACCTCCAGCTCCCAGGTACACCTCTGACCTCCCAGGTACACCTCCAATATTCCCAGGTATACCTCAGATATTCCCAGTACACCTCCGATACTCCCAGGTACACCTTTGAGACTCCCAGGTACTCTTGTGACACTCCCAGGTACATCTCTGACACTCCCAGGTACCTCTCTGACACTGCCAGGTACACCTCTGACAATCCAAGGTACACCTCTGACCTCCCAGTACCTCCGATATTCCCAGGTATGCCTCCGTATTCCCAGGTACACCTCCGATACTCCCAGGTACACTTTGGAAACTCCCAGGTACTCCTGTGACACTCCCAGGTACACCTCCGACACTCCCAGGTACCTTCTTCCTCCCAGGTACACCTCCGACACTCCAGGTACACCTCTGACACTCCCAGGTTTACCTCCGACACTCTCAGGTACACCACTGACACTCCCAGGTACCTTCTCACACTCCCAGGTACACCTCCGACACTCCAAGTGCACCTCTGACACTCCCAGGTACACCTCTGACACTGCCAGGTACACCTCTGACAATCCCAGGTACTCCTGTGACACTCTCAGTACATCTCTGACCTCCCAGGTACACCTCTCTGAAATTCCCAGGTGCACCTCTGCACCTCCCAAGGCACCTCTGACACACCCAGGTACACCTCCTGACACTCCCAGGTACACCTCTGACACTCGTGGTACTCCTCTGTCACTCCTTAATACCTCCTAACACTCCCAGGTGCACCTCCAACCTCCCAGGTACCCCACCCCACTGTCAGTTACACCTCAGACAAAGCCAGGTACACCTCCAGACACAGCCAGGTTCACCTCTGGCACTCCCAAGTGCACCTCAGACACTCTAGGCACCGTCTGACACTCCCAGGTACACGTCAGACACTCCCAGGTACATCGCTGACACTCCTAGATACCTCTGACCTCCCAAGTACACCTCTGACATTCCCAGGCCTCCGACACTCCCAGGTACACCTCCGACACTCCCAGGTACCTTCTCACTCCCAGGTACACCTCCGACACTCCCAGGTACCCCCATGCACTCCCGTACCTCTGACACTCCCAGGTACACCTTTGACACTCCCAGGTACACCTCTGACCTCCCAGGTACACCTCTAACCTCCCAGGTACACCTCTGATGCTCCCAGCACACCTCTGACACTCCAAGGTACACCTCTGACACTCCCAGGTACACCTCCTGACACTCCCAGGTACACCTCCCCAGCCTCCCAGGTACACCTCTGACACTCCCAGGTACTCCACTGACATTCCCTGGTACACCACTGACACTCCCAGGTACACGTCCGACACTCCCAGATACACCTCTGACACTCCTAGGTACACCTCTGACACTCCCAGGTACACCTCTGACACTCCCAGGTACTCCACTGACACTCCCTGGTACACCCCTGACACTGCCAGGTACACCTCTAACAATGCCAGGTACTCCTGTGACACTCTCAGGTACATCTCTGACACTCCCAGGTACACTTATGAAATTCCCAGGTACACCTCTGACACTCCCAGGAACACCTCTGACACTCGTAGGTACTCCACTGACACTCCCTGGTACACCCCTGACACTGCCAGGTACACCTCTGACAATGCCAGGTACTCCTGTGACACTCTCAGGTACATCTCTGACACTCCCAGGTACACTTATGAAATACCCAGGTACACCTCTGACACTCCCAGGTACACTTATGAAATTCCCAGGTACACCTCTGACACTCCCAGGTACACCTCTGACACTCGTAGGTACTCCTCTGTCACTCCCTAATACACCTCTAACACTCCCAGGGACACGCCTGACTCCAGGTACACCTCAGACACTCCCAGGTGCCTCTAAAACTTCCAGGTACTCCTGTGATACTCCCAGATACACCTCTGACACTCCCAGGTACACCTCCGACACTCCCAGGTACACCTCCGACACTCCCAGGTACACTTCTTACACTCCCAAGTACACCTCTGACACTCCCAGGTACACCCCAGACACTCCCAGGTACACTTCTCACACTCCCAGGTACACCTCCGACACTCCCAAGTACACCTCTGACACTTCCAGGTACACCTCTGACACTCCCAGGTACACCTCTGACACTCCCAGGTGCACCTTTGACACTCCCAGGTACTCCACTGACATTCCGTGGTACACATCTCACACTCCCAGGTACACCGCTGACACTGCCAGGTACACGTCCGACACTCCCAGGAACACCTCCGACACTCCCAGGTACACTTCTCACACTCCCTGGTACACCTCCGACACTCCGAGGTACACCTCTGACACTCCCAGGTACACTTCTGAGACTCCAAGGTACACCTCTGACACTCCCAGGTACACCTCTGACACTCCCAGGTACACTTCTGACACTCCCAGATAAACCTCTGACACTCCCAAGTACCGCTGACCTGCCAGGTACACCGCGGCTGTCAGTTACATGAACAATGTCCGTACCTCAGACACAGCCAGGTACACCTCAGACACTCCCAGGTACACCTCAGACACTCCAGGTGCCTCTGAGACTCCAGGTACCTCTGACCCCCAGGTACACCTCTGACCTCAGGTACACCTCTGACACTCCCAGGTACACCTCTGACACTCCCAGTACCTTCTGACACTCCCAGGTGCTCCACTGACATTCCTTGGTACACCTCTGACCTCCCAGGTAAACCTCCGATACTCTGGTGCTCCTCTGTCACTCTGATACACCTCTACTCCCCAGGTACACCGCTGACACTCCCAGGTACACCTGTTGCCTGTCAGTTACATCTCAGACAATGCCAGGTATACCTCAGACACAGCCAGGTACACCTCCACTTCATAAGTGCACTTCTCACACTCCCAGGTACACCTCCGACACTCCCAGGTACACCGCTGTCACTCCCAGGTACACCTCCCCACCTCCCAGGTACACCTCTGACACTCCCAGGTACCTCTGACCTCCCAGGTACATCTCTGACCTCCCAGTACCCTCTCCACACTCCCAATTACACCTCTCACACTCCCAGGTACACCTCCGACCTCCAGGTACCTCCGACACTCCCCAGGTACACCTCTGACACTCCCAAGTACACTTCTGACACTCCCAGGTACTCCACTGACATTCTTTGGTACACCTCTGACCTCCCAGGTACACGTCCGACACTCCCAGATACCTCCTGACACTCCCAGGTACTCCTCTGTCCTCCCTAATACACCTCTGACACTCCCAGGTGAACCGCTGACACTCAGGTACACCGCTGACATAGTTACACCTCAGACACTCCCAGGTACACCTCAGACACTCCAAGGTGCCTCCTGACACTCCCAAGTGCACCTCTGACACTCCCAGGTACATCGCCCCACACTCCCAGATACCTGACACTCCCAAGTACAACTCTGACATTCCCGGGTACACCTCTGACCTCCCAGGTCCCTCTGACACTCCAGGTACTCCCTGACATTCCCTGGTACACCACTGACCTCCCAGGTACGTCCGACACTCCCAGATACACCTCTGACACTCCCAGGTACACCTGTGACAGTCCCAGGTACTCACCTGACACTCCCTGGTACACCCCTGACACTCCCAGGGACACCTCTGACACTCCCAGGTACCCATTCCCAGGTACACTTCTCACACTCTAGGTACACCTCTGACACTCCCAGGCCTCCCACCAACCTCCCTGATACACCTCTAACACTCCCAGGTACTGCCAACTCTCCCAGGTACACCACCCAGCACTGCCATTACACCTCAGACACTGCCAGGTGCACCATGACACTGCCAGGTACACCTCAGACACTCCCAGGTACGCCTCCAGACACTCCAAGGTGCACCTCTGACACTCCCATGCACCTCTGACTCCCAGTCACACCTCCTGACCTCCCAGGTACCTCTGACACTCCCAGGTGCCCTCCGGCCTCCAAGGGTACACCTCTGACACTCCCAGGTACCTCTGACACTCCCAGGCTGCCAGACACTCCAGGAATACCTCCGGCACTCCCAGGTACCTTCTCCACCTCCCAGGTACACCTCTGACCTCCCAGGTACACCTCTGACACTCCCAGGTACCTCTGAGACTCCAAGGTGCACCTCCTGACTCCCAGGTACACCTCTGACACTCTTAGGTACACCTCTACACTCCCAGGTACACCTCTGACCTCCCAGGTGCACTTCTGACACTCCCAGGTACTCCTGACATTCCTTGGTACACCTCTGACACTCCCAGGTACTGACAGCACTCCCAGATACACCTCTGACACTCCCAGGTACACCTCTGACACTCCCAGGTACCTCTGACACTCCCAGGTACTCACTGACACTCCTGGTACACCCCTGACACTCCCAGGTACACCCCTGACACTCCCAGGTACACCCCAGACACTCCCAGGTACACTTCTCACACACTCCTAGGTACACCTCTCGATACTCCTAGGTACTCTCTGTCATTCCTGATACACCTCCTAACACTCCCAGGTACACCATGACACTCCCAGGTACACCGCTGACACTGCCAGGTACACCTCAGACACTGCCAGGTACCTCAGACACTGCCAGGTACACCTCAGACACTCCCAGGTACACCTCAGACACTCCAAGGTACTCTGAGCCCCAAGTGCACCTCCTGACTCTCCCAGGCACCTCTGACCTCCCAGGTACACCTCAGACACTCCCAGGTAAACCGCTGACACTCCCAGGTACACCTCTGCACTCCCAAGTACACCTCTGACACTCCCAGGTAAACCCCAGACACTCCCAGGTACACTTCTCACACTCCCAGGTACACCTTTGAGACTCCCAGGTACTCTCTTGACCTCCAGGTACATCTCTGCACACTCCCAGGTACACCTCTAAACTCAGGTACACCTCCCCAGCCTCCCAGGTACACCTCTGACACTCCCAGGTACCTCTGACACTCCCAGGTACTCCACTGACATTCCTGGTACACCACTGACCTCCCAGGTACGTCCATTGCTCCCAGATACACCTCTGACACTCCTGGGTACACCTCTGACACTCCCAGGTACACCTCTGACACTCCCAGGTACTCCACTGACACTCCCTGGTACACCCCTGACACTGCCAGGTA
>NW_024727629.1:0-7500 GCF_018991925.1 Homarus americanus
TGATGGTGGTGTAGGATGATGGTGTTGTAGGATGATGGTGGTGTAGGATGATGGTGGTGTAGGATGATGGTGTTGTAGGATGATGGTGTTGTAGGATGATGGTGTTGTAGGATGATGGTGGTGTAGGTTGATGGTGGTGTAGGATGATGGTGTTGTAGGATGATGGTGTTGTAGGATGATGGTGTTGTAGGATGATGGTGGTGTAGGATGATGGTGGTGTAGGATGATGGTGGTGTAGAATGATGGTGGTGTAGGATGATGGTGGTGGAGGATGATTGTAAAAGTGGTCTATGGGAAGTGTTTGGAAAGACCATTTACCTACTTATATTTGGCCACAAAGTTTTGATATATAGCCTAAATTTGACTACCGTTGTATATCACTGTGTCTAAGCTTTACAAAATCACAAATGCTGGAGTCATGATTGTCAATGCCTGTGTTTTCCCTCCGTTTTTGACGATTGTGTATATATTGAAGATGCAGAAAGGAGCAGAAAATTCCAGTGCAGGATGATAGTGGTGCAGGGGTGATTTTAATGTGTATTTTTTTGTGAAATTTCATGAAAACATTTGTCCTTCAGTTTAGGTTCAACTTAATCTCTTCCTTGTCGTCTTCTGTGTTATCTGTCGATCCAAATTTTAACTTAATCCGACTTTTATTTAGATTTTTGGCCTTTTTAGTGCTACATGAACCACTTTTGTATAGTCTGTAGAGTTTGTAGTACTTTTTGTGTGAGGGTTTTTTTTGTATATGAGTGTCAATAATTAAAAAAGGTTCATATATGTGTAAAGCTTAAGAAATAATAGCCTTTGTGTATTGTTCCTCGTCAGCAGAGTGATAAAATGA
This sequence comes from Homarus americanus, assembly GCF_018991925.1. Taxonomy (NCBI): domain Eukaryota; kingdom Metazoa; phylum Arthropoda; class Malacostraca; order Decapoda; family Nephropidae; genus Homarus; species Homarus americanus. The sequence goes on from NW_024727629.1 coordinate 845, forward strand.
TCTCCTTTCATCTAGATCTTGAAACTGACTAACTGCATCCTGAAACTGTATTGCGGGCTGTAACATAATTACAGTTATATTTGGTATAGTATGGCTGCTGTATCCTGTTTCAGCCCTGCATATTCTTCTTCCATGTACAATGCGTTTACTGGGGCTCGTCAGGTTTTGTGCAGTGTGGCAGTCCTGTGTTTGTTTACATTCGGCAGAAGGGAACCCACAATAGTAAACACACTATGGAATCAAACTAAAAAAAAATATTTAAACAAATATCTCAATGTAATGATTTGTGGAATGTTTATATGACGAGCCCCTGTAAACGCACTAGTGAAGGGGACTGTACCTAGGCTATATGATGAGCCCCTGTAAACACACTAGTGAAGGGGACTGTACCTAGGCTACATGACGAGCCCCTGTAAACGCACTAGTGAAGGGGACTATACCTAGGCTATATGACGAGCCCCTGTAAACGCACTAGTGGAGGAGACTGTACCTAGGCTATATGATGAGCCCCTGTATACACACTAGTGAAGGGGACTGTACTTAGGCTATATGACGAGCCCCTGTAAACACACTAGTGAAGGGGACTGTACCTAGGCTATATGACGAGCCCCTGTAAACACACTAGTGAAGGGGACTGTACCTAGGCTATATGATGAGCCCCTGTAAACACACTAGTGAAGGGGACTGTACCTAGGCTATATGACGAGCCCCTGTAAACACACTAGTGAAGGGGACTGTACCTAGGCTATATGACGAGCCCCTGTAAACACACTAGTGAAGGGGACTGTACCTTGGCTATATGACGAGCCCCTGTAAACGCACTAGTGGAGGAGACTGTACCTGCTATCCTTCAGTGACGTCACACCTCCCACACACACACACACACACTCACACATTATTCCCGAGAGCATTATAGTGGATGAGCGCTGTTAACCTGTGCGTAGAGGAAATTTCATTATGTTTATCATTTTTCGGTGTTGTGATTTTTTAACGTTAAAATATAAATGAATAAACACCAAGATGAATTTTTTTAGGTAAATATTTACTTCTTCCCGTACCACAGTTTTAGAAGGAACTTTAGTGACACGGTCTTGGAAGAAATATGGTGATACAGTTTTAGACAAGGGTTCCCACATCATTGAAAACTGGAAAAAATTGAACGTCAACTTTCTAACACTTATCATGACTGAAAATTTTTAATATAATCTTAATTGTGTATACTTTGTCTTTTACATATACCCCTCTAGGTGATGTACTTTAGTGACTATTCCTAGTTAATTAATTGCCACCTGTTCCAGTTTCAAACTTACAGTATATAATGTATAATATTGGATTTTACACAATATTTACGCTACATAATTATAAACACAAAGGGAATTTCTGTAAACTTATGCTTCTTGCCGTCACACGCCCATACAGCTAGGCCGGGCCGGTCACATAGGATTGTGATACACCGCTGTACATTAACCCTATCATCTCATCATTATACTAACACGACTAGGGAGGAGAAAACTAAAAATGTATTGCCGGTACTGTATGTAAACTGTAGAATTTCATTTAGGCGTGAGAGTTTTGACTGCACTAGTAATCGCATAGAAATCATAAATACTGTATCTGATTCATGTGGGAGTACTGTTTAGTTAACATTACGGGTATTTCATTAACTCCTGTCCATGCCCATTTTGTTTTCTTTATATTGTATCTAAAAAAATGTTGCAAGATAACCTGAAGATTAGGATTAGCCCCCAGCTTTTTTCACCTGAATGTTAACCATATTAACGCTAACCTAACCTAACCTAACCTATCCAAACATAACCTAACTCACCCAGGTAGCGTTTAAGTGGTTAGTCTTCAGGTGATGTAATCTGGGGGCTAATCTTCAGGTGATATAATCCGGGGCTAATCTTCAGGTGATATAATTTAAGGGGCTAATCTTCAGGTGATATAATTTAAGGGGCTAATCTTCAGGTGATATAATTTAAGGGGCTAATCTTCAGGCGGTTCCCGTATGACTTTGTTGTTGATAGTTGCAGGTGGGTCAGATGTTGGCCAGGAGACAAACACTCATTTATGGTGGAAAAGTTAGTCAAATGTTAGGTCAAGTCAAGGTCAAACTCCTGTATCGAGTGGGTTTGTCCTCTGAAAGAGTTCATTAAGTTAAGGGTATTTAAGCTCCTCCAATCAGAATTCAGCGTGATTAATATAGATAGTCATTGGTTGAGAGCGTTTTACTTTCTTCAAACATAAAGGTTTCAAGTAATATTTTTTGACAATTTATTATCGGAAACAAAGTATTTATAAATTAGGTTAGGTTAGGTTAGGTTAGGTTAGGTTAGACAAGCATCTCCACACTCTTGTAAACAATAATGTCTTCTGATTAAGTATAGTTACCAAGATATTGTAAGTCTTATTTTGTGTTATGTGATAGCTGAGTGCTGACAGAAGCCACGAGTAACACAATGAAGGCGGCACTATACTGCTGCTTTAGGAAGGAGTAACTCACACCAGAGGGAGTGAGGCCTTTTTCGAAGTTGTGATCTTCATGTTTAACCTTATAACCCAAATGAATAACAGCTATTAGAGGTGTTATGGTGATTATATATATTACATTATCGACTGAGTGCAATTGATCTCTCTCTCTCTCTCTCTCTCTCTCTCTCTCTCTCTCTCTCTCGCCACTATCTATAAAAGGAACATTCTCACAAGACCCTCCACCTTACCCCTCTCTCCCTCCCTCCACTGCCGCCACGGTAAGAAACGTATTCCGCCAAACTTTAAGACCAGGGCAGCACATTTCAGCCTAGTAACCCCTGAACTGTTGAAGAAGGAGGAGGCATCTGGTCTGATCCATAGCCCAGGGAAACATTCTTAGTGAGTCACAAGGGAAAGAGGAAGTTGTCTACAGCTTTTAAGATTATGTTATTTCTTGTAACCTCTTGTGTGTGTGTATGTTTATGAGGGTAAAAATGTTAGGGGTGTATGTTTGGTGGGTGTTTGTGTATGTATGTTTGTTTGTTTGTGTATGTGTGTTTGTTTGCGTGATAGATTGTCCCTGTAATTTAGGTGTTGTTGGTCTTGTGTTTTCTAACTCTGACGGTCACTAAAGGGAAGGCTGTGACGGTCACTATGAGGCTGTGACGGTCACTATGAGGCTGTGACGGTCACTATGAGGCTGTGACGGTCGCTAAAAGAGGAGGGAGGGAGGGGAGGGTAAGAGGAAAGCAACATACCCCCGAGAATTAAGTTTTGTTTGGGTGCGTGTTGGGTGCGTATTAGGTGCGTGTTGGGTGCGTATTAGGTGCGTATTAGGTGCGTGTTGGGTGCGTATTAGGTGCGTGTTGGGTGCGTATTAGGTGCGTGTTGGGTGCGTATTAGGTGCGTGTTGGGTGCGTATTAGGTGCGTGTTGGGTGCGTATTATGTGAAAAAACCAATGTGGATCGTGAAGTGGTGGCAGCAGTAGCTTTTCGTACTGAAGTGTTTATTATTGTGTGTTACCGAGAAGAGCTAAGTAGGTGTAGGTGTCCCAGGTTAATAGATAGAAGAATAAAATATAATGAAATGTTAACTATTTTATATTTCTCACATAATAAAGTAGGTTAATTAACTCCTGCCTTTTAACATCCCCTTAACTTATATAAAAAATATTAATGTTATATAATTTTGTTTTATTTTTACAAGTATATAAATAAACAAGTACACAACCACAACCACAACCACTACCACTATCACAATACAACAACAACTACCACTACCTTCACTACATCAATTACTATATCCACCACCACAACTACCATTACTATCACCATCACCACTACCACAACCACTACCACAACCACTACCACTACCACTACCACAACCACAACCACTACCACAACCACAACCACTACCACTACCACTACCACAACCACTACCACAACCACAACCACTACCACAACCACTACCACCACCACAACCACTACCACCACCACCACCACCACCCTTTTCCTCTTTTCTACTACCCTACTTAGGAAAGGGGAGTGAGAAGCCTTTGATAGCATAGAGTATGTAGGTCACACTGAGAGTTTCCTCTCTCTCTCTCCCTCTCTCCCTCTCTCTCTCTCTCTCTCTCTCTCTCTCACATACATGTTAAATCTCAGCCCATTTCCTTGACCTGTTTCTTCGCTGTTCTCTATATCTCCATCTTTATCGGTTTAACTTTTATTCTTATTCTCTGCCTTTGATTATTCTTCACACTTTGGGATGAATGTGGGACGAGAGAGAGAGAGAGAGAGAGAGAGAGAGAGAAAAACAAAAAAGTGGGTATAAGAGAAAAATAACGAGAAATATGAGAAAATAAAGCAAAAATCAAAGAGAGAAAGAAAGAGAGAGAGAGAAAGCAAGCAAGACGTGGAGGCTCTCAGACTGGGCCTCACCGTCCAGGCATCAAAGACAGGGGCCACTCAGCTTGTTAAGAGCAGCTGTAAAACTAAGGCGTCTTGTGTGCAACATGAACTGTGGCTACACCGAACCAAACTCTGATATTTGTAGTGTGTGTTCTGTGTGTGTGTGTGTGTGTGTGTGTGTTCTGTGTGTGTGTTTATAATAATAATAATAATAATAAACGGTTTATTAATAGAGTTGCAGCCGGTGGCTGAAAATATACAGACTTACATTTGATTTAGACATAATGATATAATATGCATTGAATACATTTACAGGGCTGTACAGTACATAAATCAGGAGTTGTTTTGTGTGTGTGTGTGTGTGTGTGTGTGTGTGTGTCTCCACCACCCAGCAACACAGGTAATAGGGCTGCTGCCTCTCTCCCTCCCTTCCCCACCACAGTCTGGAGGCAGCACAGTGTCATCCCGCGCCACAGCAGGTTATTAGGCAGTTTACGACGCCTCGTTAACGACCAGCTGCTCTAACTACCTCACGACAGATGCTGGTAATTATCACTAATTATTACATTATTTTCTCGCCACAGTTGTTCTCTGATGATGCAGTTAAAATTAAAACACAATTTTGAGATTTAATTCAAATTGTAACCTAGCCTAACATAACCTAACACTGTATCCAGAGTTAAGTAATGATTCATTCAACATTCTGGGAAAAGCTACAGACTACTTCATATATTCTAAGGAAGAAAGGTTTAATAATTACTGAAAAGAGACAAAAACTTTTAGAAATTACGAAAAACTAAAAAAAATCGACACCGCTGCCCATGAGGATTTAGGTGAATTAAACCATTCTCCTGGCGATAAATAAGCGATTTTAATAGTAACTGTTGAGCCAGCAGTGTTACCCGAGCCCAAACTAATGTGTTGCCAATTTTAGCAAAGGTCATTGTTTCCTTCTTGGTATAATCAGACTTATTTCAGTGATGGTTGAACAATTTTGTCTCCTCAAATTTTCGTTTTATGTATGTGTGTTTTTGCTGCATCTGTTGGCAATGAAAGCATTTGTTTATTCATGGAGTGTGTGGGTGTGTGTGTGAGTGTGTGTGGGGGTGTGTGTGTGAGTGTGTGTGTGTGGGTGTGTTACCGTGAAGGACTATTTCAGGTTTTAGTTTAAATTATGATTATAATTCAATTTCAAAGCATACAAACACACACACACACACACACACACACATTGGGCGGTAAAATCGGTTTTCATAGTGCTGAATTCTTGAGCTTAGCTTAGGTTAGGTTAGGTTAGGTTAGGTTAGGTTAAGCAAGGATGGAAGGAAGGAGAAAGGGAGGAAATAGGGATGCAATTAAGGAAGGAAGGTGGGAGAATGTGAGGAAGGGAGAAGGGAGAGAAGGGAGGAATGGAGGAAGGGAGAGAGGGGGAGAAGGGAGAGGGGGAGAGAAGAGAGGAGTGGAGGAAGTGAGGAAGGGAAAGAGGGAGAGAAAGGAAAGAGGGAAAGAAGGGAGAAAGGGAGAGAAGGGAGGGAGGTGTCAAACGGCTTGCACCGACGAGAGAATAATTGAATTAATTTACACAACACAGTATTTGTCAGGTGTGATGACGGTGATAATTTTGTGTGTGTGTGTGTGTGTGTGTGTTTGTGTGTGTGTGTGTGTGTGTGTGTGTGTGTGTGTGTGTGTGTGTGTGTGTGTGTGTGTGTGTGTGTGTGTGTGTGTGTGTGTGTGTGTGTGTGTGTGTGCAACTCCGTCACATGTATCGCTACATCCAATGAATATTATAGAGTAAAAAGTAAATGGAATGTGAAGTCAATTTGCAACACCCAGATACCGTGTGATGATGGTAGTGTTGGCAGCCCTGTGTGTGATTATGTTACGTGTGTTGTGGTAGTGTTGGCAGCCCTGTGTGTGGTTATGTTACGTGTGTTGTGGTAGTGTTGGCAGCCCTGTGTGTGGTTATGTTACGTGTCTTGTGGTAGTGTTGGCAGCCCTGTGTGTGATTATGTTACGTGTGTTGTGGTAGTGTTGGCAGTCCTGTGTGTGATTATGTTACGTGTCTTGTGGTAGTGTTGGCAGCCCTGTGTGTGATTATGTTACGTGTGTTGTGGTAGTGTTGGCAGCCCTGTGTGTGATTATGTTACGTGTCTTGTGGTAGTGTTGGCAGTCCTGTGTGATTTTTTTCTCCTAAATGATAAAAAAAAGTTGTATTACAATTCCACATAACAGAGAAGGTTGGTAGTATTATAATCTGAAGCTCCATAATAACA
>NW_024727630.1:0-22690 GCF_018991925.1 Homarus americanus
AGGGGCGTGTAGGGGTAGCTAAGTGGGCGTGTTGAGTTGGGCAAAAGGGAGGCGTGGTGGGTGTAGGGGCGTGTATAGGAGGCGGGAAGTGGTGATGGCGCGCGCCACTAATCACTCTGACCTTACTGAACACAACCCATTATACAGCATAATTAGTGTTGCTTCCATCAGCCTCACACAGTCAAACACACTATTTACATTTTCTCTTCACATATATTTTATTTTATTCGTTTCAAGTGGGACTCGAATTTCAGCCTTGGAGTCGAAGAGGAATTTTTTAGGAGAAGTTGAAAAGAAATCGTGTTTAGTTGAAGACGAATGTGTTCTTATATAAAAGTGAAGGAATTAACCAGACGTGTTTGATTGTTTGGGAGTCTCTATCTCTCACACTCGAGTCCAAGATGTCCCCCTTGAGGACGGTGTTCGTGTAGCGTCGTCAAACTCGCTCTTGGTTTTTATTCAGCAGGAAGAGCTACACCCGCCACCTGGTGTTGGCCGTGTCTGGTGACCATCATATTAACAAGGCCGCTCTCTCGTGCCTTGTCCACACACCACCCCCCACCTCCATATTGTACCGTTTTGTCCTTTATTAACGGTGGTGTTACTACAGGCAGCGTGGTGTGGGGGGAGGGCCGCTGCTTCACATTGTTCAGTCTTTGACGTGTAACACAAAACGTGAGATGTTGTGGTCCTTCACTACCTCACAACACACACACATCTCCTAGTTACCACATGCTGTTGTTATTAAAACTCCACCAATGAGTACGCGTCGCTGTCTCGTCCTTTGCTCCGCCGACCATTACAGTGTGTAGCTGTAGGACTCGCCGCCGTGTTTGTTTCATGTAGCGACAATAAACTCCCGGAAATAGAATCACTATACCCAACCTGATCTAATTAAGGACACGTTAGGCTTTGTAAGATAGTTTAGTTTGAAGTGTTGTGAATCTCCGTGGGTGTTATAGATTCACTTGGTATACTACATGTGTAAAGTCAGGATATATACAATGTGTGTTGATTTTTCTACCCGTGTGTTAAATATTTTTGTGGGGAGGGGAGGTATTTTCCTGTCGGTTTCCACTCTAGCTTTCCACCAATGTTATTTCACCCTTCTAGATTTCTATACCCTTTGATCCACCTTACCTAAGAGTGGAATGAGATAAATAGAATTGGTGGAGTGGAATGTCTGTATAATTGATGTCAGGATCCAACTCTGCCCTGGACGGCACAGGATTGATCGTCACTGGTGTTGTAAGACTGTACAGAAAACCGCCTCTTGTGTTGTTCCCACGTATTAAAGAGGGATGAAGGTAAACTGAACAAGCACGCTGGGCAATGCTCGTTGTTGTAGTGGAATACACACGAAACCCAGTCAGTTGAGGGTGTAAATCTTCGCCTGCCTCTGGAATGCACTACACACGCTATGCCAAAACTGAGATATACTCGGCATGTCAACACTGAGACACACATGCTATGCTAACAAACATATACTCACATAAACTATGCCAATATTAAGACACATACACTATGCGAAACACCGGCTGTGCCTAAACTAATGATTCCCCGCTCTACATGAACGCTGAGATAACAAGTTGACTTTTTTTATCGAGGAGGAGCCAAAGTCTTTCACGATAGTCACCGTCTTAGCTAAACTTGTTAACATGGTTAGCAACTTCTGGAAACATAGCGCTTAACCGAGTTATCAAGTTGTGAATAAGCTGACTCACAAAGGAGAAGTATTCCTCGACGAATTAATCTTACCAGCTTACAAGCTCTTTATTAATTAATGACAAGCGTTACACCTGTCCGCCATTCTAGGCCACGCCTCTCACCCCCCCCCTCCCCTTAAGTCAATAGCCTTCAAAAGCAGTGAAAGACGAAATTGGTTCTTATAATCATGACTGCTTTCTCGGGACATTGTGTATACAACACACTCTAAACTAAGCCTAGGTACCTTCTTAACCCCTCATAATCCGCCAATGGAAAGTCTGGGACTCTGACCATATTTTCATTATTTTTCCTTTCCAAATTTAGGGTAAACCTGATTTCTCTGTGATCACTGTTCCCAAGTTCTTCCCCTATTGTGATATCTCTGATAATATTTTCTTTATTTGTTCATACTAGGTCTAATATATTGTCACCTCTAGTAGGTTCTGTAAGTAGTTGATTCAAAAAATTGTCCTGTACTGCGTCTAGGAAGTCTTCAGATTCATAGTCACCTACAATGTTGTCCCAGTTGAAATCCCCCATAATGCATAGGTTATTGTATATTGCTGCCCTACTCATTTCCTGCCATATGGGCTGAGTTGCTTCTTTCCCAAGACTTGGGGGCCGGTAAATCACTCCCATAATTAGTTTTCGCTTCTTTCTGCCATTTCTACCCATACAGACTCAGTTCCTATTTCACCCTTTATTGTATTATTAATGCACCATTTTAATGTATCTTTCCCTGTCCTTGTGAAAAAGGTTGTACCCTTCTTTGTGTTACTCAGATAAAAAGTTCTTGCTCGCCAGATTCATCCAGGTTTAGGTGGCTACTATGACGTCTACATTCTCAGTACATACAACCGCTCTCAGCAAGTCTATTTTATTTCTAATGCTCCTACTGTTTGTATAGTACACATTTAAACCTACCCTTCCCTTGTCCTGTTTTACCCCTTGTTCTGAGTAACCAATTATACTCCCCTCTATCTACTGGCGAAACTTCCCCTTCGGAGTGACAATTTCACGCTCCAGACAAGTGTACCCCGTCACCACTGTACATGTAGTCGTTGCCGTAGAATCGTCGCCAGTTATCAATGAACGCCCAACCATTGCTTACACAATGTTTTTTTTTATTCCAGTCGGCAATTTATAGCAATTGCCTTGGACAGCCTTTCACCGCCAACTCCTCTTCTAGACGAGACACCACATACTATTGGGTTCCCTACCCTATCACTAATCTTCCCTAATGCCTCCCTATACCTGCTGAAAAGTTCCTCACTCCTAACCTTTCCTATGTCGTTGCCTCCTACTCTAAGACACACTACCGGATTGGTACTTCCCCTGACAAGACTCTATCTATCCTCTCAGTGAGTAGTGGGAGGACCAAGCTGGTGGTCAAGAAGCACTCAAAGGATACGACAATAACGACAACAACAGCTAAGTGTACCAACCCGTTCAGTCCCTTGATAGACGAATTGGACGTTAGTACAGTCAGGGGCAGGGATGACAAGGAAGGTATAAAAACTTTAATTGTTGGTGACTCACAGGTAAGGTACATGGACAGGGCCTTTTGTGGTAAAAACAAAAATAGGATGAGGGTGTGTTTGCCAGGGGCTAGGGTGGGGGATATAATTGACAGGATGGACAATATCTTGTCTGGTAATGGGAACAAACCCATTATCTGCCTCAGTGCAGGAGGCAATGATATTGGCCGGTGTAGGAACGAGGAACTTCTTGATAAGTTCAAGGCAGCCATAGATCGTATTAGGACTAAGGGAGGGATCCCTATCATATGCGGTGTCCTGCCTAGAAGGAGAGTTGGCAGTGAATGGTTGTCAAGGGCAGTTGGTGTTAACCACCGTCTTGACAGATATTGCAAGTCAATATCAGTCCCATTCATTGACAACTGGGACAACTTCTATGGCAGAAGGGACCTTTATGCCAGGGATGGGGTGCACCTGTCTAGGGATGGAGTAGCAACCCTGGCTGGGGCTCTAGAGGGGGCAGTTCAAAAGATATCGAAGTCTTTAAACTGCTAAGAGAACATAGGAGCACGGGGGTGGAGGAGACTGCAGTGGGAGCGGGTAAACAAGGCGAAAGATTACAGGGAAATAGTGTTAGGGATGATGACAAAACTAAATTAGACAGGGAGTTTAAAACTAAACGCGGTAAGGGAAGGACTCAGAACACGACTAACTTAAATGTATACTACGCGAACAGTAGAAGTATGAGAAACAAAATGGATGATATTAAGGCCTTGATATGTACCGAAGAAATCGATATAATTGCATTCACTGAAACATGGATCAACCTAGACACACGTGAATTACCAGTCGAATACCAAATTGCGGGTTACAAACTGTTCCATACCGATAGGCAGACCAGGAAAGGAGGCGTAGTAGCAATCTATGTTAGGGATAATCTGAAGTGTGAAATAAATAAGGAAATAAAAACTGAGAGGAATACAGAAACAATTTGGATAGAATTAAGCGACGGTCGGGAAAAATTAATCACAGGGGTAATATATAGACCCCCCAATCTTGATAGCGTCAATGAGCGACTTATCTGGGATGAAATGCGCAGGGCTTCCATACACAACAAAGTCTGTATAGTAGGCGACTTTAACCTTGGCCAAATCGATTGGACTGTCCTTACGGGTAACTCAGAATCAGAGGATTTTCTCGAGACGATCCAGGACTGTTTCCTAAGTCAACATATAACCGAACCCACACGGGGTAATAATATACTGGATTTAGTTCTGACGAACAGAGAAAACCTCATTAGCAATGTCGAGGTAGGGAACGAACTTGCAAACAGCGATCACAAAGAAATTCGATTCCAGTTAGATTTTCAGGGCAGACGTAAGGAAAATTCAACTAAAGTACCAGATTTCAGAAGGGCAAAAACTTTGACAGTTTAAAGAGGCAGCTGAGAGAGGGGGTGTCGCGCTTGGCCGTGAACCTGACAGATGACACAGACCTGATAACGAGATCTGAGATTGCCGAGTTCCACGATAATTTAAATAGTGAGTTACTTAATGCACAAAGGCAGAACATACCATACAAAAAACTCAGATCAGACAACAATGACCCTAAATGGATAAATAATTATTTTTATAGAACATCATTGGCCAAAGGAAGGCTATAGGTAGAAGGATAAATCGTGGCGAAATTCACCTCCGGGACTATTATAGGGTATTGGCGTGTAGAGTTAAAACCGAGATAAGGAAAGCAAAGAGGAATAATGAGGTAAGGATAGCACGGGAGGCGAAGACAAACCCCAAAGGATTCTACCAAATGTATCAAACTAAAACACGAGAAAAGATTGGACCAATACGGTCAGACTCCGGCGAGCTCATTGATAACGACGGAGAAATGAGCAATAATTTGAATAAATATTTTTCAACAGTTTTCACCACCGAAAATCTAAACATGATACCCGAGGCACCGACTCTATTTAGAGATAGTGAAGAAAACAAATTAAGTGAGATAGTAGTGACTAGTAACGATGTTAGTAAGCAAATAGACAAACTAAAGCCTAATAAGTCACCTGGTCCCGATGAGATATTTGCCAGAGTATTAAAGGAATTTAAGGAAGAGCTTAGTATGCCCTTAGCAAAGTTGTTTAACATGTCCTTAAAAACAGGTGTAGTACCAGAATCCTGGAGGATAGCGAATGTAATACCGGTATTTTCAGAATGATACTATACTCTAACTACCACTTAATCAATCTACTTTATCAATAGTAAGCAAATTACTGGAAGCAATCATTTCAAACTCTATTCGAAATCACCTGGAGAAGCACCGATTGATCAATGATTCCCAGCATGGCTTCACAAGCGGACGTTCTTGCCTAACTAAACTATTAACATTCTTTTCATCAGTTTTCGAATCGGTGGACGAGGGGCACAATTATGATGTGGTTTATCTCGACTTTAGCAATGCCTTCGACAGAGTCCCCCACGAAAGACTAATTAGAAAGGTAAAAGCTCATGGCATCAAGGGTAACATCCTTAAATGGATTAGGGGTTGGTTGAGGGTTGGGATTCCCAAGGCTCAGTACTTGGACCATTTATTGTTTATTATATACATAAACGACGCATAGATATCGGCATAGACAGCAACATAAGAGTAAAATTTGCTGATGACACTAAAATGGGGCGATGTTATCAAATCTGGCGAGGACTAGAGGCAAAACTACAGGAAGAAGATCTAAACAAATTTTTCGAATGGTCTGAAAAATGGCAGATGACATTCAACATCGACAAATGTAAAGTACTCAGTATAGGAAATGTAAACAGGGAAACCAGATACCAGATGAACAACGATGCCATAGAGAAATCCGACTGCGAGAGAGATTTAGGAGTAATGATAAGTAGGAACCTTAAGCCAAGTAAACAATGTGTTTTTGCTCGTAACAAGGCTAATAAAGTACTTGAGTTCATACAAAGGAGTGTTAGTTACAAGACTAGCGAGGTCATCCTAAACTGTATCTTGCTTGTGAGACCACACCTGGATTACGCCCAGTTCAGTTCCTGGTCACCGTATTACAGAATGGATATAGAATCCTTGGAAAGAATTCGGAGGAGAATGACAAGACTAATCCCGGGCATTAGGAACCTTGAGTATAGAGACAGGTTAAAGCATCTTAATTTGCACTCCCTCGAGAGACGTAGAGCGAGGGGCGACCTGATAGAGGTGTATAAGTGGAAGACAGGGCTAAACAAAGGGGACATTACAAAGGTACTCAAATTATCCAACCAGGAGCGAACTCGTAACAATGGTTTTAAATTAGACAAATTTAGATTTAGGCGTGTAATAGGTAAACACTGGTTTTGAAACAGAGTAGTGGATGAATGGAACAAGTTACCAAATATCATCATTAACTCGAATACGCTGAATTGCTTCAAACATAGGTTGGATGCTCATATGAGCAATAGGGGTTGGGTGTAAACGGGACTGCCCAGTATGGGCCAATAGGCCCGCTGCAGTTTCCTCCATTCTTATGTTCTTATGTTCTTATGCCCTATCCCAGCCACAGGAGAACACACCTAAGTCCTACGTTTCCTATCTCTTGCACAAAAAGTCTAATCTAAGAACCTCACCTAATGTCTACATTATTAATATAATGAGCACAACAGTGAGGAAAGGTTATCCTGTAGGCAATTGTACATAGTTACAATTCTCTCTCTCTCTCTCTCTCTCTCTCTCTCTCTCTCTCTCTCTCTCCCTCTCTCTCTCTCTCTCTCTCTCTCTCTGTGCCCTATTGGACATAGGAACATTAATAGTAGCAGACAAGTCAGAGGAAGAGAGACCAGTTCTGATCACTGTGGATTTACAACGTGAACTGGATGATGTAAGGAGGGAGAGAGATGTTCCTCTCACTGAGAAAAAAAAAAGGATGGGAGAAGGAGAGGATTTATTTGCAAGACCAAAGAGAAAATACTTTTATCAAGGCTACTGCTGCGACTAATGATGTTTTTAGTAGTTTTTTTTTCTCTTCCCAAGTGATTTTGTTCTCAACTGGTGTCCCTGTAATATACTGGTCTGAGGAGGATATCAGTCGAGTACTGACCTTTCGCAGCTTAAGCCCGAAAGCTTATCACTACTTGCCTGATAGAAGTCAATTTCGTTTCCCATCTATTAGTACACTGCATCGTTGGATTCTCAGCTCAATGTGGAACCAGGTGTGTTGCATGCACTTCTGCAACTGTTGTACCATAAATGTGAGTCTATGGATGACTGTAAACGTCTACGTGTTTAATCTTTTGATGAAACAAGTGTCAGTGAAGGTAACACTTGTCTTGTGAGGTCATAATTCCTGTCACATCACTCACACCTGGAGGCAAAGGCAGCACCTGTGATCACCTGCTCTAACTGCCCCCCCCCCACCACCCATAATCTGATATCTGTTGTCAGTGGCTGTAACACTTATCATATGAAGTCATAACTCCTGTCACCTCATGTCTACATTATTAGTATAATGGACAAACAGGGAGGAAAAGAACTCCTGTAGGCAACTGTATATATAGTCATCATTACCCTATCTTAAGCTGCAGTTATTTAAATACAAGACTATAACTGAAATACATTGTTTTTCTTTTAACCTTTCCTTCTGTGTATCACCCACCACACTGACTGTTGTCCTTAGCTAAAGTTATATGCAAGATTAAACTCTCTATTAGTATTATTTTCTATGTGAGATACTGAGATAACAAAGTACAGTATATAGAACCATAAAATGTTCTGTTTATAAGAGGTGAGAGGTAGGCGAGGAAGTCTGCCTGCTGACGTCAACAAAGCTCCACCCACCTTGGCCTAGGCTAGCCTAGTCTAACCTGACCTAACCTAACCTAACCTAACCTTGTGTAAAACAAGTCTAGCCTAGCCTAGCCTAGCCTAGCCTAGCCTAACCTGACCTTATCTAACCAAAACTAACCTAACGGTGATCTGATCTGATCTGATCTAATATAGTGATTAGTTTTAATCAGATTGTTATACGTCTTTTTGATCAGTCTAAGTTTCTTTCATCTTACTCTTCATTTTTTCTCTGTTGTTCATCTTTGTTATATTGTTTTCTTTATGCTTTCTTTTCTTTCCCTCCTCCTCCTCTTCTTATTCCTCTATTGTTCTTTAAGAAATCAGGATAACTGTTAAGATTTGTTGACCAATTTTCTCTACATTTTTATTAAGAGATTACTTATTAAAACAACATTATCTGTATTTATATTATCTGAAGAGGAGTCCCGGCCACAACAAACGCCCCCCACACTAACATAATGAAACACTCCAGTAAATTATGTAAATATTCAAAAGGATTTGGATTTAATTGTAGTTTGTTTAATTTTAGGAACATTTCATTAGTGTTAACGGGAGGCAGGCAATGGCTATTATTAAAACGCTTCCCTTATAATGACTACGGTCACTCCAGCCACGATACAAACATTACCAACATGTTTATCTTCACCAGGTGGGCTTAACATGACCAAGTGATGCCTTACTAACTCTTGGATTATTATTGTTGTTTAGTGAACTTGTATGAAGCTGCAAGATCATCTTACACCTCTTGGAGAAAATTGGGTAAAAAAAATTTTTCATCCCAATTTCCCCAATTGGTAGATATTTTTTTTTTTTGTATTTTGGTATTCTTTAACCTACCTTACCTGACCTCACCTGACCTAACCTGAAAATAATCCTAGTGATAATGGTAAAATAATGCCAAATACCTATTGGAATAAAAACGAATATTAACCGATATTTTTGTATTATGGAGAAAACAAAATCTTCAAAAAAGTACAAAAAGTTAAAAACATAAATCAATATTTATAACAACTCCTCCAGGTATCTTTTGTTAGTTTCACCTTCAGTGTCCTCATGACTGTCCTTGTCATTTTACTATTGTTTGTCTTCCTGTATCTTGGATGTTCTCTATGTCACAGTTTGTGTTTGTTCTTTATTGTACTTCGTCACTGTCCATGTTTTACTGCATTATATTTCTTTGTTGTGATAAAATAGTTCCAAGACCTTCAGTTATAAACAATAATCATATGAAAGTCTATGACAACAACTTAAATTATTCCTTATTTTCGTTACTTAGATCCATTGAATTCTTGTGTCCGTGTCCGTGACAATGATAATGAAAGGACTTATATTGAGTAGTCTCTCAGGTTTTCATTCGACTGTAAACATACAGTAAACATACAAAGGAATAGTGAGACTGCTGGAGTTATGCTGCATCATATTAATGCAGCATGCAGCATAATGCGACCTCCTCTCCCTCCCTCCCCGACATGACAGCATAATGCAGCTCCCTCTACCTCCCTCCCTAGCATGACAACATAATGCAACTCCCTCTCCCTCTCTCCCCAGCATGACAGGATAATGCAGCTCCCTCTCACTCCCTACCCAGCATGACAACATTATGCAGCTCCCTCTCCCTCCCTCCCCAGCATGTCAACATAATGCAACTCCCTCTCCCTCCCTCCCCAGCATGACAGCATAATGCAGCTCCCTCTCCTCCTCACATGAGAGCATGAATGCAGCCCCTCTCCTCCCTCCTCCCAGCATGAGACAAAAGACAATGCAGCTCCCTCTCCCTCCCTCCCCAGCATGACAGCATAATGCAGCTCCTCTCCATCCTCCCCCAGCATGACAGCATAATGCAGCTCTCTCCCTCTCTCCCCCCAGCATGACAGCACATATGTGCCCCTGTCCTCCTTCATCCCCAGCTTGACAGCATACAATGCAGTTCCTATCCCTCCTTCCTGCCATGACAGCATACGCAGCCTCCCTCCCTCCCTCTTCCCACTACACAGCATAATGCAGCGCTCCCTCCCTCCATCCTCCCCAGCATGAGCCAGCACAATGTAGCCCTCTCCCTCCATCCCCAGCATGACAGCATACGTAGTCTCTCTCCATCCCTCCCCCAGCATGACAGCACACGTGCCCTCTCCCAGCACATGACAGCATACGCCTCCCTCCATCCCTCCCCATGACAGCATAATGCAGTTCCCTCTCCCTCCTTCCCGAGCATGACAGCATAATGCAGCTTCCACTCCCTCCCTTCCCAGCATGACATCATAATGCAGCTCCCTCTCCCTCCCTCCCCAGCATGACAGCATAATGCAGCTCCCTCTCCCTCCCTCCCCAGCATGACAACATTATGCAACTCGCTCTCCCTCCCTCCCCAGCATGACAGCATAATGCAGTTCCCTCTCCCTCCCTCCCCAGCATGACAGCATAATGCAGCTCCCTCTCCCTCTCTCCCCAGCATGACAGCATAATGCAGCTCCCTCTCCCTCCCTCCCTTCCTCCCCAGCATGACAGCATAATGCAGCTCCCTCTCCCTCCCTCCCTCCTCAGCATGACAGTATAATGCAGCTCCCTCTCCCTCCCTCCAGCATGACAGCATAATGCAGCCCTCTCCTCCCTCCCCCTCCCCCAGCATGACAGCATAATGCAGCTCCTCTCCCTCCCTCCCTCCTCAGCATGACAGTATAATGCAGCTCCCTCTCCCTCCCTCCCCAGCATGACAACATTATGCAGCTCCCTCTCCCTCCCTCCCCAGCATGACAGCATAATGCAGCTCACTCTCCCTCCCTTCCCTGCATGACAGCATAATGCAGCTCCCTCTCCCTCCCTCCCCAGCATGACAGCACCCTGAAGTTCCTTAATGAGTTGGGCTCCAGACTTATTGAAACTACCAGAGTCTCCAGGGCATCGATCTACTATTTACAAGACAACCAATTGGGAGATGATGGTAAGGGAAGGCGAAAGACATCAGGTAGATTTTTACAGAACTTAATTTGGTTGGGACACAAAGACAGGCTGGAAGGGTGAGGTATGAGGATCTGGTAGGGTGGAATATGAGGGACTGGAATGGTAGGGTATGAGGGATTAACAAGGTAGGGTATGAGGGACTAACAGGGTAGGGTATGAGGAACTAGAAGGGCATAGATATGAGGATATAATAATTGTGGAAGGGGAAGGAAAGAGGAGGTGGAGATAGTGGTAGAGGAAGCAGGGAAGGAGAGTAGGGGAGAGAGAGTGATGATATATTAAGGTTAATAGAGACAAGGGGGGATAGGATAGGTAAAGAGGATACGACAGGGCAGATTTAATCTTATTTCATGGGTAAGAGATGGCAGGAAACCTAGTGAGTGAGTGAGTGGGACAACCATTGATCGTGATCACGCCCCAGTCCACAAGATCGTACACACAAGATAGTCAAAGGAACAGAGGGAACATATTCGGCTTGTTGTCGAACACTTGAATCAAAGGAGCAATAAGTTATTACTGAGTCACTGCACGTTGACTACATATTATAGTGTTTGTAAAGATCTTTCTTGTTACACTGGTCGAGAAGATCAGATAGCGACCGTACGTGAGCTGTGGCCCATATCTACAGAACCTCGACCATATTAGTTGGTAAAATTTTCTTCGTTTTCTTTGGTGAGTGATCGTGTATTTCCAGATGTAATAACTGAAATGTGTTCAGTGTCTCCAGCAGGACCCGGCTGTACTCTCTTATTGCTGGGACCTCTATCAATCTGCCTACACGAATATCAATAAGACCCGTTTCAACTTCTCTACAAACTTTAAGAGCGTTCGGTTGAGGAGTTCAGGTACGAAAAAAGTATGTTAAGTGAGAATAAATTAACACGAGGCCAGTCAGTGTGTCAAAACACGGTCGGGCCCACATCAACTGGCAATATAATCACATAAGGCGGATCATGACGATAACACATTTGTGCTTATTGTTTCATCAAAGTACTTAGGCAACATGTTAAATCTATTGTTTGTGTGAAAGTAAAAGGAGAAGCTGTACAGGTTGATCCACAGTTCCTGTTTCAACATCTAACAAAAGCATCAGGGAGAGTGTAAGGCAGGTGAGTAGTGTAACCACCCACTGTACTCTCAAGGGTCTGGCCTAAGAAACACCTTATGGACTATGAGCTGTACACTGCTGCATCACATTAACCACTAGGAGTTGTAAACAAACACTCCAAAAGTGCCTTTATGGAGGAGACCGATGAATTTCAAAATGAACACTGTGACTCCTGTTGTCTCGGTAGGGTCGTCAAAATCCTTTGTCTGTTGTGTCATGTCGTCTAACACAAAATCGTAAACATACTTTTTGGAGCGTATCTACATCTTACAGCATGATGACACTAAATGGCCGCCTTAAAATGTTATTCTCAAAGACTTAATTATCCAATGAAAAATTCACCCACTAAAATTTAAGATCACGTTGAAGATAAACTCATTAAAGTTTTATACTGTACTATAATGGAAATTAAAGTTCACTCACTCGCACTCTTGGGCAGAAATTATAATTTAAGTTCTCATTTTAGAACAGTCTTGGCTGTTTTTAGGTCCTGCTACGGTTACTGTCTGAGTCATAATCAACCTCACTTGGCATCTTCTATTTCATTTTGGCGCATTTCATGTTGGTGTATTTCATGTTGGTGTATTTCATGTTGGTGTATTTCATGTTGGTGATCACCTTCCACCCACCAGAGACTTGGGAAGGTTAGAAATAGTGTCATCTCTGTGTTTTATGACGTCTTCGAGGTTTATATCTTCACCTCACCTCCTGAACCACATCCTCAAGACGGACCATTTCTTACCCCTGGTCGTCTTCTTAGCTAATCAGGCTTATTTAATTCTTCTCTCACAGCGCTGCGCCCCCTGGCGAGAAACTCTCCCTCATTTCTTGTAACTTTTAGAGAAGGAAAGTTTATTCTCAACTGGTTGTACAGATGAAGCGTCACAACTTCTCGATATCTTTGCTTTGTGATTATAATACCAACGTGTCTGAGTCGTGTATTTGTTTATAAACTTAATGGAATAATATTTACCCAAGTTTAAGAGGCACTAAAGACATTATAAGGGCTGGATATTTCAAATTATCTGCATCTCTTGAATCACTTGAATCAGGAGTGAGAAAATGAAATTAAAACAAAAAAGAATTGTAAGTGAATGAAATATCGAAATCCTTGAAAAAACTAAATTTCTTAAAACAGTAATGGACTAAGACAGCAGTGGAAGGTAAGGAGATTGGTGGAAAAGAAAGGAGAAGACCGAAGGAGGAAGGTAAAAGGAGGGAAGATTGAGGGGTAAAATAAAGGGGAAAGGAAGATGAAGGGGGAAGAAATGAATGGGGGAGATGGAAGGGAGGAAGAAGGGAGGGAAGATGAAGGGGTAAGATGGAGGAGAAAGACGATGGGGAGAAGAAGATGAAGGAGAAGATGAAAGGTGGAAGATGAAAGGCAGGAAGCGACAGTGCAAAATAGATCGGCAAGAGACACAGTTGTACCAGAGGTGGTAAAAATATACACCAGGAAGGAATCAGGTGTGGCAATGTAATACACTCTCTCTCTCTCTCTCTCTGTCTCCATATTATGTTGCTCAGATTTCTCTCTCTTTTTCTAAAAATACAAAACTCAACTCAATAAAGGCAACACATGTACTGTACTATGACTGCCAGTGTATTATAGCATCAACATTATTATATAAGAGTATATATTATACTTAAGCCCCCCCCCCAGGTATCGCCGGGATGGTTAATCTTCAGGTGGGATACGCTGGGCGGCGAGGGGAGTGACAATCTACCTGTGTCATTAAGGTCTCTGTTACCTTTTCCTGGGGCGACACTTCAGGTGAGTTATTATATAAAAAAGAGACTCACTTTATACAATACATGAAAAAATAACACCACCATTTAACTTACATAAATTAACACACAATACAGTACTGAATGCCTAACTAGCTTAGCTCCCCCCACCCCAGCCTCCCTTGAGCGAGCAGGAGCGTGCTGTGTATGGCCACCACCCCAACCAATCACCTCGACTCAGCTAGGTGGACAGCCCACCTGCTATTACTCCTTACTACTTTACTTCCCGTTTCTATTCTTTCCTTCTCTCTTTCCTCTCCTCTCTCATGGCAAAGTCATTTCCCACTTTACTTCATCATCGTTACTCAGTAAGACAGCAGTAGACCATGACGCTTAACACTGTACCTGCCTGACTCTGGTGTTACCTGTACTGTGTTAATTGGCTTGAAGAACATACAACTTTAAAACGTGATATGAATTGTTAATTTTCATAGGAAGATGAACTAGACAAAAAACGACCTTTATAACTAAATGTCAGACCAAATACTGTCAAGAGGTGTGAACAGCTTCCATATGGAGAGGAGAGGATCTTTAATTGAAGTCTAATGTGTCACTTCACGCAATAACTCTGTGGGGTGGACACATCGACAACACAAGAGTGACTGACATATAAACACTTCCGAGACAACGATAACTAATGACTTTTTTTGTTTGTCCTTTCAGAACAAAGTTCACTCCTGGGATTATCTCTCATAAACGAAGCATCACCAAGCACAAGCACCACACACCTGTATAGGTCTTCGGTATCGTCAACCAGCAACTGTCTATATGCTAATAGTCCAGACAAAACCTTGCTTTTACTTTAACCCGGAAATAAACATCGACAGGTTTATTATAAATAATTATGACGACAGTAAGTTTTCAAGGTTCAAGTGTCCTTATTTCCTGCCAATGGTTCCAGGAAAACCTTAAAACTTACAATTAATAAATAATTAAAGATTTTTGTTTCTTGTATCTATATATATAAAACAAAGAAGTATGTATTTTTGTTTGTGTGTCCGCACGAGAATCTCGAAAACTACTATACCGATCTTTAGTGATGATGGATGGTGTTAAATGTAGTGATGATGGATGGTGTTATATGTAGTGATGATGGATGATGTTATATGTAGTGATGATGGATGGTGTTATATGTAGTGATGATGGATGATGTTATATGTAGTGATGATGGATGGTGTTATATGTAGTGATGATGGATGGTGTTTTATGTAGTGATGATGGATGGTGTTATATGTAGTGATGATGGATGATGTTATATGTAGTGATGATGGATGATGTTATATGTAGTGATGATGGGTGGTGTTATATGTAGTGATGATGGATGATGTTATATGTAGTGATGATGGGCGGTGTTATATGTAGTGATGATCTATCTTCTATCGATATAAAACAAAGAAGTATGTCTGTTTGTGTGTGTGTGTGTGTGTTTGCTTGTGTGTCCGCACGAGAATCTCGAAAACTACTCTACCGATCTGTAGTGATGATGGATGATGTTATATGTAGTGATGATAGATGGTGTTATATGTAGTGATGATGGATGGTGTTATATGTAGTGATGATGGATGATGTTATATGTGTTATAAGTGTTTAAATAACATGGTAGATATTACTGAGCCTTCATCAGGGTTGGTGCCTCCCTCCAGGTTCCCAGAGGTACAACTATTGGTGACATTTTCTTATTCGATGGCAGCAGTTGAGTTAGATTCATTGGTTGGGAGGTACAGACAGAGTGTAAGTAGCTGTGGAAGTTTCGCGCTCCCTGATGTCGCCCAAATTGTCATAATTGAAGGTAACTGACTTGGCAACGGTAGTGCGTACGTTGGTCTTCTTAAGGATAGAGGCGGGTTGTTGGTCGGCAACATTGGATAGAACAATGAACTCAGCAGCTTGGCGGTCAAGGTTGTTCAAGGTACCATGGGCACTGTAGTAGTTAACTTCCAGTTTGTTAGTTGATTTTCGGCTGCGGCCAATGCTGTCACCATCCAATCGTCCAACAGCCTTATCACAGGAGGCTTCGTCAAAGTATCGGATGTATGCGAAGCCATAGTGTTCATTTTTGTTGTCTTTTGCGGGCATCACAAATAGGTCGATCTGTCCACATTCCTCAAACAATGGTCGAATCTGCTTAGGGGCCACACCAGGGTAGATGTTTGTTGCAACCACCACAAAGCTGGTGTCGAAGTCTACAACGAAATCCTTGCAAGCCTTCACCTCCACCTCAGACACCTTCGATACAGTGCGTCGGAACACCATTGTGATGTACTGACACTAACAGCTCTCTCACTGAGGTCAAATCAAAATTTGACCACACAGAAAGAATTACGGTTCAATAAGGTTGGAATTTAAAGAAATTGACAACAAAATGAAGCTCTGTTTATCACTATAGTATTGAGGACTGGTGTTTGTAGAGATGATGGATGGTGTTATAATATGTAGTGATGATGGATGGTGTTATATGTAGTGATGAAGGATGGCGTTATATGTAGTAATGATGGATGGTGTTATATGTAGTGATGATAGGAGGGTAATATATGTAGTGATGATGGATGGTGTTATATATAGTGATGATGCATGATGATATATGTAGTGATGATGGTTGGTGTTATATGTAGTGATGCTGGATGGTGTTATATGTAGTGATGATGGATAGAGTTATATGTAGTGATGATGGATGATGTTATATGTAGTGATGATGGGTGGTGTTATATGTAGTGATGTTGGATGGTGTTATATGTAGTGATGATGGATGATATTATATGTAGTGATGATAGGATGGTTCTATATGTAGTGATGGATGGTGTTATATGTAGTGATGATGCATGATGTTATATGTAGTGATGATAGGATGGTTTTATATGTAGTGATGATGGATGGTGTTATATGTAGTGATGATGCATGATGTTATATGTAGTGATGATGGTTGGTGTTATATGTAGTGATGCTGGATGGTGTTATATGTAGTGATGATGGATAGAGTTATATGTAGTGATGGATGATGTAATATGTAGTGATGATGGGTGGTGTTATATGTAGTGATGTTTGATGGTGTTATATGTAGTGATGATGGATGATATTATATGTAGTTATAATAGGTTGGTTTTACATGTAGTGTTGATGGATGGTGTTATATGTACTGATGATGCATGATGTTATATGTAGTGATGATGGGTGGTGTTATATGTAGTGATGCTGGATGGTGTCATATGTAGTGATGATGGATGGAGTTATATGTAGTGATGATGGATGATGTTATATGTAGTGATGATGGTTGGTGTTATATGTAGTGATGCTGGATGGTGTTATATGTCGTGATGGATGGTTCTACGTATATGTAGTGATGGTGGATGGTGTTATATGTAGTGATGATGGATCGTGTTATATGTATTGATGATGGATAGTGTTATATGTAGTGATGATGAGGGATGGTGTTATAAGTAGTGATGATGGATGTTGTTATATGTAGTGATGAAGGATGGTGTTAGTGAAGATTGTGAAGTGAGATGTAGTGAAGATTGTGAAGTGAGGTGTAGTGAAGATTGTGAAGTGAGATGTAGTGAAGATTGTGAAGTGAGATGTGGTGAAGATTGTTAAGTGATATGTAGTGAAGATTGTGAAGTGAGATGTAGTGAAGATTGTGAAGTGAGATGTAGTGAAGATTGTGAAGTGACATGTAGTGAAGATTGTGAAGTGAGATATAGTGAAGATTGTGAAGTGAGATGTAGTGAAGATTGTGAAGTGAGATGTAGTGAAGATTGTGAAGTGAGATGTAGTGAAGATTGTGAAGTGAGATGTAGTGAAGATTTTGAAGTGAGATGTAGTAAAGATTGTGAAGTGAGATATGGTGAAGATTGTGAAGTGAGATGTAGTGAAAGATTGTGAAGTGAGATGTAGTGAAGATTGTGAAGTGAGATGTATTGAAGATTGTGAAGTGAGATATAGTGAAGATTGTGAAGTGAGATGTAGTGAAGTTTGTGAAGTGGGATGTAGTGAAGATTGTGAAGTGAGATGTAGTGAAGATTGTGAAGTGAGATGTAGTGAAGATTGTGAAGTGAGATGTAGTGAAGATTGTGAAGTGAGATGTAGTGAAGATTATGAAGTGAGATGTCGTGAAGATTGTGAAGTGAGATGTAGTGAAGATTGTGAAGTGAGATGTAGTGAAGATTGTGAAGTGAGATGTAGTGAAGATTGTGAAGTGAGATGTAGTGAAGATTGTGAAGTGAGATGTAGTGAAGATTGTGAAGTGAGATGTAGTGAAGATTGTGAAGTGAGATGTAGTGAAGATTGTGAAGTGAGACTCAGGTGAAAGATTGTGAAGTGAGAGATGTAGTGAAGATTGTGAAGTGAGATGTAGTGAAGATTGTGAAGTGAGATGTGGTGAAAGATTGTGAAGTAGAGATATAGTAGAAGGTATGAAGTGAGATGTAGTGAAGATTGTGAAGTGAGATGTAGTGAAGATTGTGAAGTGAGATGTAGTGAAGATTTGAAGTGAGATGTAGTGAAGATTGTGAAGTGAGATGTAGTGAGAGATTGTGAAGAGTGAAATGTAGTAGAAGGTGTGAAGTGAGATGTAGTGAAGATTTGTGAAGTGAGATGTAGCGAAGGTGTGGAGGTAGTCTTAGTGAAGATTGTGAAGTGAGATGTAGTGAAGGTGTGAGAGTGAGATGTAGTGAAGATTGTGAAGTGAGATGTAGTGAAGATTGTGAGAAGTAGAGAGTGGTAGGTAGAAGTAAGATGTGGCCCAAGGAATTTTGAGAGTGAGATGTAGTGAAGATTGTGAAGTGAGATGTAGTGAAGATTGTG
Source organism: Homarus americanus (assembly GCF_018991925.1). NCBI lineage: Eukaryota > Metazoa > Arthropoda > Malacostraca > Decapoda > Nephropidae > Homarus > Homarus americanus. The sequence goes on from NW_024727630.1 coordinate 18,676, forward strand.
AAGTGAAATGTAGTGAAGATTGTGAGGTGAGATGTAGTAAAGATTGTGAGGTGAGATGTAGTGAAGATTGTGAAGTGAGATGTAGTGAAGATTGTGAAGTGAGATGCAGTGAAGATTGTGAAGCGAGATGTAGTGAAGATTGTGAAATAAGATTATAAAGTAAGCTGTAGTAATTGAGGTTAAACGAACGCGGGTTATTCTGTAGTGTATCCGTGTCTTGTTAACGTGGAACCAACATGGCGGTGGTTCTCAATATAGATACGTTATTTTGCCGGGAATTTCTGTCAAAACGAAATATGAATCAACCATATTTAGCCTAAATTAACCTAGCAGCTTTATTATATATTCTAAGGTGTTTAAGTTGGATAGATCAGATCAGGTTAGGTAAAGTCAGGTTGGGTTAGGTTAGGTTAGTTTTGTTAATTTTGCCAGTTAGAGGCTAGTTTATTGTGCCCCCCATACTCATCCTGTGAGCGGTAGTTCAAAGAGATTACAAAGTGGTGTTAGATGAGGTAGGTGGTTAAGTTAAGTTTCAATAGGTTAGGTTAGATTACGTCAGGTTGGATTAAGTTAAGTTAGGTTAGGTAGGTAATAAGTAAAGAGGTTACGGTCGGTAGGTGGGAAAGTTAGGTTGGATTAGGTTAGCTTATGTCAGACGGGGAGGTTAGGTTCGATTATGTCAGGTTAGGTTCGATTATGTCAGGTTAGGTTAGATTACGTCAGGTTAGGTTAGATTATGTCAGGTTAGGTTAGATTATGTCAGGTTAGGTTAGATTATGTCAGGTTAGGTTAGATTATGGCAGGTTAGGTTAGATTATGTCAGGTTAGGTTAGATTATGTCAGGTTAGGTTAGATTATGTCAGGTTAGGTTAGATTAAGTCAGGTTAGGTTAGATTACGTCAGGTTAGGTTAGATTATGTCAGGTTAGGTTAGATTATATCAGGTTAGGTTAGATAATGTCAGGTTAGGTTAGATTATGTCAGGTTTGGTTAGATTATGTCAGGTTAGGTAAGTAGGTGGAGGTGGGTAAAAAAGGTTAGGTTAGGTCGGCAGGTTTTAGTGTAGGAGCTTAAGTAATCCCGTAAAATTTCATGTTAATTTTTGACACCATACATCGTAATAATCCTTATAAACTATGTTAAGGAACTGTGGTGTAATTTTTTCTGAACGGTTTATTATAAGTTTTATGCCATTAAAGAAGTTTTATCAAAGAGCGGCGTAATGAACCACAGACGTATTACCATTAACTCCTAAGTAACTTAAAACATGACTAATAACCAATGAACATGTAGTATTATATCATTACAATTTAACGTAATATATTATGAATGCTGTTATAATATCTTAAGTGTGTTACAAACATGGCTGCTCATATATGCCATCCTGTCTCTGGCAAAGAAGAGATTGCAGTAAGTAAAATTAATTGCTAAATACAAATACTGGAAATTAAACATATACTTATTACCATTATCTGAAAAGCTTAGAACCACCGTTTTATATTTATTAAAAGTTTGTAGTGTTATACATCATGTGTATACAAGTCACAAGTTATTATTTACGACATTGCTTCAGTCCTCGCCATCAGTCTTCTGTGTACAACAGATTCCTTCACCTTGTTTAGGCATTTCTCATCATCTGCTTGACAGTTATACATCTCGGTGCATGTCATGCTATTCTTTCTGATTCTTTCTGTATGAACATGACAATGATCCACATTTCCTGACGCCACATCCACATTTAACAAGTTCTGTGATTGCTTCTGGAGCTGGTGGTTGGTCTGATATTACTAGTATGAAACAGTCATTGTCAATCTTCCAGCCATGCTCTAATTGTAAAAGCATTTCACTGTCTGCATCATAAGACCACAGAAGAGCTTGATACCTTCCTCTCAATATATGATACTTTAGAGTTGCTGCAGTCGCTGGTAGTTCTCCAGCTTCTGCCTGCGTTATCTTGAAGAGATGCCATCTAAGTTTTGACAGTTTAGTGAAAGTCATTCGTGGACATTAGAGCTTAAATACAAATTCCTCTAGACCAATATACTGTACATGTCTGCTGGAGGGCATTTGGTCTACTCAGCATCTTGAATGCATCTAGGACTTTTGTGTTAGATTTCATCAAAGTGCTCCAACATGCTTTCTTTCCTTTGCCAACAAATTTTCAATGCAGTCAGATCCTGTGAAGGCATGGAAACCTGTAAGGCTCTCTGCCCAATGTGTCGTCGCTCACCAGTTCCTGTTATCATACTTGTATTTTCTCCAAGTTGAGGCTGCTTTAATATGCCAAACACATCAGTGTCTGGTGACTTGATATGTACAGTGCTGCCCTTCTGTGATGCATATACTGTATATCCTGCTTAAGTTCTATAACTTGTGATAACAATTTGATGGTTGAAGTCTTATTTGCTGCTTTCCACGACAGTAGATTAACCTTGGACAGCTTTTCCCAGATGCCCAATGGACCAACAATACGTTCCTTGACAAAATTTTCATAATTTTGTCTTCCAACTTCATATGCACATAGATTGTCATATTTGGCATTTTCTGGCATTACAGCTCCAGTTACCAAGTTTATAAGAGCATCATTTTCCTGGGATTACAGTCACCAATAACATTGTGTAACTTCTGTACATCAGCATATTGACAGCTGACAATAGCTGTAGAGAGCTCATGGTGTTCTGTTCTTTTGTAATCTTTATGAGTTTGATATTTTATGTAATGAACTTAATTTGAAAACCCAAATGGTAGTATATGATCTTTTATCACCTTAGACACTCTGTGCGTCATGCCTCTCAAGTGATTTTTTTCCTCTCTTACTTCTCTGGACAAAATACGACCTTTATCCCATTAGAAAAAATATCACCATATATTTTCTTAATCGACAGGTGCCAAGGTTTAAAATGACGGATGGTGTTAAAAATTAACCTGAAATTTTTACGTGACCACATATTGTCTTGTTGGGTTTCTGAGAGAACTTCACGGCTAAATAGCGCCTCTGTATTGATAGCCGGTACATGTCGTAATATCCACCGCTCATAGTTAAATCTTTATGTCCGTTTATTTTGTCCTAATTTAAGTATCAAAGAGTGTTTCATTTTTAAGTATCTTAAGTATCTTTTTTCCCCACTCCTAAGTATCTAAGTATGATTTATTTTCATTTATAAGTAACTAACCATATTTTTGTTTTCATTATAAAATGTGATTGATATAGACAACAGAAGTAAATATCAGCTGGAGGTCGTAAACGAAGCTGATGTGAAGTATTTTGACTCGCTGTTCCCACGAACTAATTGCTTCACTGGTTTATACCGAAGAAATAAAACCGCCAACGAACCATCCGATTCAAATGTGTCTGAGGCGATACAGGGTGTTTATGCGTCACTCTGATACCAAGAATGACTTTGTGTACTGTGGTGAAGCTGAGGGTAGGATAGGGTTGGGTTGGGTTGGGATGGGTTAGGATTACGCATGTGTAGGTATATTCTGTCGCATTTTATAGGTATCTTGCGTCTTTCTCTTTTTTCCTTCTTTATCATGAGTATCTGTGCCTATTAATACACCACCTCGCAGGATAGTGGAAGAGGAATGGATAGTAGCGAGATAATATTCTTCTTACATATACCTTAGCTTGATTACAGGTAACATCAGGTAGAAGTTACATGACTCTTAAGAGTTTTTCTCGACTTGGCTGATTCAACTGTAAGACTTGCTGTATTTATCCTTATTAAAATCCTCCACCTGTAAGACCATCCACTTGTAAGACCCTCCACCTGTAAGACCCTCCACTTGTAAGACTCTCCACTTGTAAAACCCTTTAGGAATTTGAAATACCTTCTCGTCTTGGCTCCACTAGTACTGTACACACCCTCTCTAGCCTTAGTTTACAGTAATGTTGAAGTATATAATGAAGACTCACAGCTCATGGGTTAGAAAAACAAAAGATGCTTGTTTTATTTATTTATTTATTTATTTATTTATAGTTTATTTTAGAATCCCGAAAGTTAGAACAAAATGGC
>NW_024727631.1:0-4084 GCF_018991925.1 Homarus americanus
GGGGTTGTTCATGCCATACGAAAGAATTTTGTTGACAGGATGTTGATTTATGAGTAGTCACAACAACTGCAGTCACGTCCTGTCACACCCTGGGCAGTGAACAAATCATTTGCAGAAACTAATGTTCACTTCAGCTCACAGGATTGTTGCGTTGGTGAATTCCTCATTCTGGTAATGGAGAGTACTCTTCAACATTGCAGGTACTATCTTCCAACTCTTGCTGCTGTAATCACGCTGGGAAGGTGTGTGGTTGAGGTCGAGAGATATCTCTGACGCATGATCCGCCTTCCTCTTAATAGGATTGCTAGACAACACCTTCGTCCTAGCGGTGAGCATAGGTTCAGAATGACTCATTGCTGTGTAGGAAACACCTTTAAACGTAACACTATTATTACGTGGATGAACATCTATCATGTTCTTTCGAAGAGTTGGTAGACCAAGTAACCCGTCAGCTGGCAAATTGAACTATATAAAAGTCCGCGTAGAAGGGCGTACCACGTCTTGAGAATCTGAGTGGTAACGTCACCATTCCTTTGATGCTCAGCTGAGTACCTGAAACTCCTTCGAGCTCAGCGTTACTAGGCCTCCATTTGAATTTGCGGTGAGGGAATTTACGTTGTAACTCGTGATATGATGTCAAGGCCAATACATTAGCGCAAGCACCAGTGTCTATATCAAGAGCCAATCTGGTATTATCCACTCTCACCGGCACTGACAACACTTCCACTTTTCTAAGCGCCGCTATTAATGAGGCCGCTATAGAAATGCTGTGAGGAGGGGCGGGAATTACCCTATCTATCCCTCTCCTTGGTGTAGTGTGCGCTGGTCTTCCCCCGATGACTTGTCCTGGGGACGTTTCTGCTTGGGCCTATACGACACCTCCGTTTCACTTAGGTCCACTCCCCTAGCTTTTGTTAGGCGGGGAGGAGCGATCGGAGCTAAGTGTGTCGCATAAGGAGTCTGGGAGTGAGGCATCTGTGACATCTGAAGTTGGCCCAGCTGTGACCTACCCCCAATAATCCCAATTAGCGTTCGCTTGAACTTTTCATAGTCAGGGCTTTGTAAACCAAACGCATTTAAACGACTGCCTGCATAGGAACCCTGCGTTATATGGGAACGTACATATGCTTTCTTTTCTTCGTCAGTCGTTATGTGACTATTGCGCATGCTATCTTCACATGCACGAATAAAATGTGCGACCCTATAATCGTCTTGTCCCGTGAAATTTCGAACATAATCGCCGTGCTGCATGATGTGCAGCTTTGGAGGTGTGGTAGTGAGGGATGAGATGCCATTTTAGTGTGTGAGAGTTGGTGCAGAGGCTGGGTTAATAAGGTTGTTACCGATTTAGCAACAGACACACTATCACCTGTAACAGGGGTAACTGCTTTAGTATACTTAGGTGAGGTACTATAGTGATTACCAGACCGTAAGGTACGACGGTTTAAGTCGTCAAATGATTCGTCTATAACTTTCTCACTACTTCCTACCGACTCATTTAACTGTGTTCCATACTCAAAATCTATGTCAGTCTGGGCTTGATCATTGATGAGTTGGTTATCAGCAAACAGTTGCGCTAGGCGTTCGATTTCATCTACATTAGACATGGGAAACTTAGAAATTATCTATTAGCCCCCTTGGGTCAATGAATACTTAACAGTAAGTAGATCACTTGCCTCTCATTTACAAGACAAATGAATATTAATTGTAGTTAATTTTAAACTATCAATAAGAAGACAGACACTTACAAACTACTGTAAATTATAGGATTTCAATACATTAATCTTACATTCGACACTTTATCATTGAAATAATCCTATCCGACGAACCTATCGGTGTGAAGATATCTCTCGAACGTGTTCATGTGTGTAGAATTATGTAATTTAAATACCTATTTATACAGAGTACGTCTGTATAGAAAATGTGATCATCCTTCAAGAGTTCTGAGTGGAGTGTGGGCGGGGTGTGGGCGGGGCCTCTTCCTAGGATGCGTGCGCTGCTGCTGGTTTCCTTGGCAACGAGATGACGCTTCTGCTTTGGTGAGAGACGAGTCCACTTGATTTAGGTGAGTTCCTCCTCCGGCGATCAGAAAACTATGATTGGTTATCACACTGGTGGTTGCTGGTTCGCTGGCGAAAACTGCCGTGTGCCAATTCTTCACAGTCCACGTATATATGGAGATTTGTATGATGACACCGGAATTCGTAATTCGCGCTGACGACACAACAATACTGCTCAGCTGCTAGTGAAATACCAATTGAATTCCAGGTTACGAAACTGTTGTTCAACACTGCAACACTGTAATGTCTAGGGAATGCTGAGTGGAGTCTATCTCAACCGGTTCAATCTGGATATGTACCAACAGGCTGTAATATTTGTATATTACGAATTCTGCACGTATTTGTATGTGACAGAGATAAGGAGCGCTCACTACATATCGTCTCAATACAGGATATAGTTTTAAACACTCGGATTATGTAAAGCGTCACTGCTGTGTGGTTTCTTGTTTTTCACAAGACACAGACGGATGATACGACTACCAGTTTGAAGAATCCGTACACACCGCTTGCCACCTATATGAATCAGCTGCTTGTCCAATTAACCAGTCCGTTCACACATATTTATATTTGGGTTTTAAGTAACGAAACCCAAACGGTAGTTCGTTTCTTATATTATAAAAGGTTGTATATATAATTCCTGAGTGTATATCAACCGTAAGTCTCACTGTCTAGGAGTGAATGAGAAAGGGACGGCGTTTATTTATGATAAACGTTAGGTCACGTCCTTACGATATGAGTTGTGGTGAGCTACTGAAGCTTAGGGGCATCGCAGTGCGTGCTTACAGAAATGCTGAGCTATGGGTCTCGCCCTCTTGGGTAAGTTGCCCGCTCACGTGTCAATCTCATGTCTTACTCATAGACAGTGGAAAGTTACAGGGTGGTGAATCTGAATATAATATCAGATGTATTGACCCATTTATATAATACGTTCTGTTGATGAGACAGGGGCCTATTACAGGTGGAAGTGAAGGGTGGTAGTGATGGATGGTAGTGATGGATGGCAGTGAAGGGTGGTAGTGAAGGGTTGTAGTGACTGGTGGTAGTGAAGGGTGGTAGTGACTGAGGTGGTGAGAGTAGTGAGAGGGTGGTGAGTGGAGTGTGGTGGATTAAGGTGGTAGTGACTGGTGGTAGTGACTGGTGATAGTGAAGGATGGCAGTGACTAGTGGTAGTGAAGGGTGGCAGTGACTTGTGGTAGTGAAGGATGGCAGTGACTGGTGGAAATGAAGGGTGGCAGTGACTTGTGGTAGGGAAGGGTGGTAGTGACTTGTGGTAGTGAAGGGTGGCTGTGACTGGTGATAGTGAAGGATGATAGTGACTAGTAGCAGTGAAGAGTGGTAGAGACTGGTGGTAGTGAAGGGTAGTGGTGAAGGGTGGCAGTGACTCGTGGTAGTGACTGGTGATAGTGAAGGGAGGCAGTGACTAGTGGTAGTGAAGGGTGTCAGTGACTGATCAAAGTGAAGGATGGCAGTGACTGAGTGAGTAGTGAGAGGTGGCAGTGACATGAGTAGTGAGAAGGATGGCAGTGACTGAGTGAGAGAGTAATGAAGAGTGGCAGTGACTTGTGGTAGTGACTGGTGATAGTGAGAGATTGGCAGTGACTGAGTGGTAGTGAAGGGTGGCAGTGACTTGTGGTAGTGAGAAGGATGGCAGTGACTGGTGGTAATGAAGAGGTGGCGATGACTTGTGGTAGGGAAGGGTGGTAGTGACTTGTGGTAGTGAAGGATGGCAGTGGCTGGTGGTAATGAAGGATGGCAGTGATTGGTGGTAGTGACTGGTGATAGTGAAGCGTAGTAGTGAAGGGTGGCAGTGACTCGTGGTAGTGACTGGTGATAATGAAGGGTGGCAGTGACTAGTGGTAGTGAATGGTGGCAGTGACTGATGGTAGTGAAGGATGGCAATGACTAGTGGTAGTGAAGGGTGGCAGTGACTTGTGGTAGTGAAGGATGGCAGTGACTGGTAGTATTGAAGGGTGGCAGTGACTTGTGGTAGGGAAGGGTGGTAGTGACTGGTGGTAGTGAAGGGT
>NW_024727632.1:0-9227 GCF_018991925.1 Homarus americanus
AACAAAGCCCCCTGATCGAATATAACAAAAGTGCCTGAACGAGTATAACAAAGGCCCCTGATCGAGTATAACAGGGTTCCCTGATCGAGTATAACAAAGCACCTTGATGAAGTATAACAAAGGCCCCTGATCGAGTATAACAAAGTCCCCTGGTTGAGTATAACAAAGTCCCCTGATCGAGTATAACAAAGGCCCCCTTATCGAGAATAACTAAGTCCCCTGATCGAGTATAACAAAGTCCCCTGGTCGAGTATAACAAAGTCCCCTGAACGATTGTAACAAAAGCCCCTGATCGAGTATAACAAAGTTCCCTGATCGAGTATAACAAAGCCCCCTCATCGAGTATAACAAAGTCCCCTGATCGAGTATAACAATGTTCCCAGGTCGAGTATAGAAAAGTCCCCTGATCAAATATAACAAAGGCCCTAGATCGAGTATAACAAAGTCCCTTGGTCGAGTATAACAAAGTCCCCTGAACGAGTATAACAAAGGCCCGTGATCGAGTATAACAAAGGACCCTAAAAGTCTATAACAATGTCCCCTGATCGAGTATAACAAAGCCCGCTCATCGAGTATAACAAAGTCCCCTGATCTAGGATAACAAAGTCCTTGATCGAGTAAAACAAAGTCCCCTGATCGAGTATAACAAATTCTCCTGATCGAGTATAACAAAGTCCCCTGATCGAGTATAACAAAGTCCCCTGATCGAGTATAACAAAGTCCCCTTATCGAGTATAACAAAGTCCCCTGATCGAGTATAACAAAGTCCCCTGGTCGAGTATAACAAAGTCCCCTGATCAAGTATAACAAAGGCCCTAGATCGAGTATAACAAAGTCCCCTGAACGAGATTAACAAAGGCCCCTGATCGAGTATAACAAAGGACCCTAAAAGGCTATAACAATGTCCCCTGATCGAGTATAACAAAGCCCGCTCATCGAGTATAACAAAGTCCCCTGATCGAGGATAACAAAGTCCTTGATCGAGTATAACAAAGTCACCTGATCGAGTATAACAAATTCTCCTGATCGAGTATAACAAAGTCCCCTGATCGAGTATAACAAAGGCCCATGATAGAGTATAACAAAAATTCCCTGGTCGAGTATAACAAAGCCCCCTCATCGAGTATATCAAAGCCCCCTTATCGAGAATAACTAAGTCCCCTGATCGAGTACAACAAAGCCCCCTGATCAAGTATAACAAAGGCTCCAGATCGAGTATAACAAAGTCCCCTGGTCGAGTATAACAAAGGCCCTGAACGATTATAACAAAGGCCCCTGATCGAGTATAACAAAGTTCCCTGATCTAGTATAACAAAGCCCCCTGATCGAGAATAACATAGTCCCCTGATCGAGTATAACAAAGTCCCCTGAGCGAGTATAACAAAGGCCCCTGATCGAGTTTAACAAAGGCCCCTGATCGAGTATAACAAAGTCCCCTGGTCGAGTATAACAAAGCCCCCCCTCATCGAGTATAACAAAGCCCAGCCCCTTATCTTAAATAACAAAGTCCCTGATCGAGTATAACAAAGCCCCTGATCAAATTAACAAAAACTGATCGAATATAACAAAGACCCCCCTTATCGAGAATAACAAAGTCCCTAATCCAGGTATAACAAAGCCCCTGATCAAGAAATTATAACAAAGAGGCTCCATCCGAGGTATAGCAAAAAGTCCCAGGTCGAGTATAACAAAGTCCCTGATCCAGGTAACAAGGCCCTGATCATGGTATAACAAGGCCCTGATCAAATTATGACAAAGTCCCTGATCGAAATTATAGCAAAGCCCCCTGATCGAGTATAACAAAGGCGCACCAGATCGAGTATAACAAAGACCCTGGTCGGTATAACAAAGTCCCCTGAACGAGTATAACAAAGGCCCCTGATCGAGTATAACAAAGGACCCTAAAAGTCTATAACAATGTCCCCTGATCGAGTATAACAAAGCCCGCTCATCGAGTATAACAAGGTCCCCTGATCGAGTATAACAAAGTCCTTGATCGAGTATAACAAAGTCCCCTGATCGAGTATAACAAAGTCCCCTGAACGAGTATAACAAAGGCCCCTGATCGAGTATAACAAAGGACCCTAAAAGTCTATAACAATGTCCCCTGATCGAGTATAACAAAGCCCGCTTATCGAGTATAACAAAGTCCCCTGATCGAGTATAATAAAGTCCTTGATCGAGTATAACAAAGTCCCCTAATCGAGTATAACAAATTCTCCTGATCGAGTATAACAAAGTCCCCTGATCGAGTATAACAAAGGCCTCTGATCGAGTATAACAAAGGCCCCTCATCGAGTATAACAAAATTCCCTGATCGAGTATAACAAAGCTCCCAAATTGAGTATATCAAAGTCCCCCTTATCGAGAATAACAATGTCCCCTTATCGAGTATAACAAAGGCCCCTCATTAAGTATAACAAAGTCCGTGATCAAAGTATAACAAAGTCCCTGATCAGGTATAACAAAGGCTGATCCGAGTATAACAAATTCCCCTGATTGAGTATAACAAGAGTCCCCTGAATGGTATAACAAAAGTCCCTGGTCTAAAGGTATAACAAAAGTCCCTGATCAAAGTATAACAAGTCTCCTGATCGAGTATAAACAAAAGTCCTGATCGAGTATAACAAAGGTCTCTGATCGAGAATAACAAAGGCCCCTCAATAAGTATTACAAAGTCCCCTGATCGAGTATAACAAAGTCCCCTGATCGAGTATAACAAAGTCCCCTGATCGAGTATAAAAAAGTCCCCTGATCGAGTATAACAAAGTTCCCTGATCGAGTATAACAAAGCCCCCTGATCGAGTATAACAAAGTCCGCTGATCGAGTATAACAAAGTCCCCTGTCCGAGTATAACAAACTCTCTCCTGGTCGAAATCAACAAAGTCCCCTGATCGAGTATAACAAAGCCCCCTCATCGAGTATAACAAAGTCCCTCTTATCGAGAATAACTAAGTCCCCTGATCGAGTATAACAAAGCCCCCTGATCAAGTATAACAAAGGCTCCAGATCGAATATAACAAAATCCTCTAGTCGAGTATAACAAAGTCCCCTGAACGATTATAACAAAGGCCCCTGATCGAGTTTAACAATGTTCCCTGATCGAGTATAACAAAGCCCCCTGATCGAGTATAACTAAGTCCCCCTTAACGAGAATAACAAAGTCCCCTGATCGAGTATAACAAAGCCCCCTGATCAAGTATAACAAAGGCTCCAAATCGAGTATAACAAAGTCCCAGGTCGAGTATAACACAGTCCCCTGATCGAGTATAACAAAGGCCTCTGATCGAGTATAACAAAGGCCCCTGATCGAGTATAACAAAGTCCCCTGATCGAATATAACAAAGCCCCCTCATCGAGTATAGTAAAGTCCCCTGATCCAGTATAACAAAGTCCCCTCACCGAGTATAATAAAGTTCCCTGATCGAGGATAACAAAGCCCCCTCATAGAGTATAACAAAGTCCTCTGATCGATTATAACAAAGTCCCCTGATCGGGTATAACAAAGGCCCCTAATCGAGTATAACAAAGGCCCCTCATCGAGTATAACAAAGTCCCATGATCGAGTATAAAAAAGTCCCCTCATCGAATATAACAAAGTCCCCTGCTCGAGTATAACAAATTCCCCTCATCGAGTAGAACAAAGTCCCCTCATCGAGTATAAAAAAGGCCCCTCATCGAGTATAACAAAGTCCCTTGATCGAGAATAACAAAGTCCCTCATCGAATATAACAAAGTCCCCTGATCGAGTATAACAAAGTCCCCTGTTCGAGGAACCTAACAAAGTCCTTGATCGAGTATAAGCAAGAATCCCTGATCGAGAGTATAACAAATTCTCTGATCGAGTATAACAAGAGTCCCCTAATCAAGGCGCAACAAGGCCATGATGAAATTATAACAAAATTTCCCTGATCGAGTATAACAAAGCTCCCTCATCAGTATAACAAAAGCCCCCCTTATCGAGAATAACTAAGTCCCCCAAACGAGTATAACCTGAAAGCCCTGATCAAATTATAACAAAGGCTCCAGATAAAGGTATAACAAAGTCCCCCTGGTCGATATAACAAAAAGTCCCCTCATCGAGTATAACAAAGGCCCCTCATCGAGTATAACAAAGTCCCATGATCGAGAATAACAAAGTCCCTCATCGAATATAACAAAGTCCCCTGATCGAGTATAACAAAGTCCCCTGTTCGAGTATAACAAGGTCCCCTGTTCGAGTCTAACATAGTCCCCTGAACGATTATAACAAAGGCCCCTGATCGAGTATAACAAAGCCCCCTGATCGAATATAACAAAAGCGCCTGAACGAGTATAACAAAGGCCCCTGATCGAGCATAACAGGGTTCCCCGTTCGAGTATAACAAAGACCCCTAATTGAGTATAACAAAGTCCCCCTTATCGAGAATAACAATGTTCCCTGATCGAGTATAACAAAGCCCCTTGATGAAGTATAACAAAGGCCCCTGCTCGAGTATAACAAAGTCCCCTGGTCGAGTATAACAAAGTCCCCTGATCGAGTATATCAAAGGCCCCCTTATCGAGAATAACTAAGTCCCCTGATCGAGTATAACAAAGCCCCCTGATCAAGTATAACAAAGGCTCCAGATCGAGTATAACAAAGTCCCCTGGTCGAGTATAACAAAGTCCCCTGAACGATTGTAACAAACGCCCCTGATCGAGTATAACAAAGTTCCCTGATCGAGTATAACAAAGCCCCCTCATCGAGTATAACAAAGTCCCCTGATTGAGTATAACAATGTTCCCATATCGAGTATAGAAAAGTCCCCTGATCAAATATAACAAAGGCCATAGATCGAGTTTAACAAAGTCCCTTGGTCGAGTATAACAAAGTCCCCTGAACGAGTATAACAAAGGCCCCTGATCGAGTATAACAAAGGACCCTAAAAGTCTATAACAATGTCCCCTGATCGAGTATAACAAAGCCCGCTCATCGAGTATAACAAAGTCCCCTGATCGAGGATAACAAAGCCCTTGATCGAGTAAAAAAAGTCCCCTGATCGAGTATAACAAATTCTCCTGATCGAGTATAACAAAGGCCCCTCATCGAGTATAACAAAGTCCCCTCATCGAGTATAACAAAGTCCCCTTATCGAGTATAACAAAGGCCCCTGATCGAGTATAACAAAGTCCTAGTAAAGTATAACAAGAATCCCTGATCAAGTATAACAAAGGCCTAGATCCGAGTATAACTAAAGTCCCTGAACGAGGCAGCAGGCTGATCGCGAGCATAACAAAGGACCTAAAAGGCTATAACAATGTCCCTGATCAGTATAACAAGCCCGCTCATCAGTATAACAAAAGTCCCTGATCCAGTAAACAAAAGTCATGATCGAGTATAACAAAGTCCCCTGATGGTATAACAAATTCTCTGATCGAGAGTATAACAAAAGTCCCTAATCGGTATAACAAGTCCCTAATCAGCAGTATAATAACAAAGGCCCATGATAGAGTATAACAAAATTTCCCTGATCGAGTATAACAAAGCCCCCTCATCGAGTATAACAAAGCCCTCTTATCGAGAATAACTAAGTCCCCTCATCGAGTATAAAAAAGCCCCCTGATCAAGTATAACAAAGGCTCCAGATCGAGTATAACAAAGTCCCTGGTCGAGTATTACAAAGTCCCCTGAACGATTATAACAAAGGCCCCTGATCGAGTATAACAAAGTTCCCTGATCGAGTATAACAAAGCCCCCTGATCGAGTATAACAAAGTCCCCTGATCGAGTATAACAAAGTCCCCTGATCGATTATAACAAAGGCCCCTGCTCGAGTTTAACAAAGGCCCCTGATCGAGTATAACAAAGTCCCCTTGTTGAGTATAACAAAGACGCCTGAACGAGTATAACAAAGGCCCCTGTCGAGTATAACAAAAGTTTACTGATCGAGAGTATAACAAAAGCCCCTGATCGAGTACTCACCAGCCCTGATCGAGTATAATAAAGCCCCCCTTATTGAGTATAACAAAGTTCCCTGATCGAGTATAACAAAGCCCCCTGATCGAGTATAAGAAAGTCCCCCTTATCGAGAATAACAAAGTCCCCTGATCGAGTATAATAAATCCCCCTAATCAAGTATAACAAAGGCTCCAGATCGAGTATAACAAAATCCTCTGGTCGAGTATAACAGAGTCCCCTGAACGATTATAACAAAGGCCCCTGATCGAGTTTAACAATGTTCCCTGATCGAGTATAACAAAGCCCCCTGATCGAGTATAACTAAGTCCCCCTTATCGAGAATAACAAAGTCCCCTGATCGAGTATAACAAAGCCCCCTGATCAAGTATAACAAAGGCTCCAAATCGAGTATAACAAAGTCCCAGGTCGAGTATAACAAAGTCCCCTGATCGAGTATAACAAAGGCCCTGATCGAGTATAACAAAGGCCCCTGATCGAGTTAAACAAAGTCCCTTGATCGAGTATAACAAAGCCCCCTCATCGAGTAAAACAAAGTCCCTGATCCGGTCATAACAAGATCCCTCACCGAAGTATAATAAGTTCTGATCGAGGATATCAAAGCCCCCCTCATAGGTATAACAAATCCTCCTGATCAGTTATATCAAAGATCCCCTGATCGCGGGTATAACAAAGGCCCCTGATCGAGTATAACAAAGGCCCCTCATCGAGTATAACAAAGTCCCATGATCGAGAATAAAAAAGTCCCCTCATCGAATATAACAAAGTCCCCTGATCAAGTATAACAAATTCCCCTGATCGAGTAGAACAAAGTCCCCTCATCGAGTATAACAAAGGCCCCTCATCGAGTATAACAAAGTCCCATGATCGAGAATAATAAAGTCCCTCATCGAATATAACAAAGCCCACTAATTGAGTATAACAAAGTCCCCCTTATCGAGAATAACAATGTTCCCTGATCGAGTACAACAAAGCCCCATGATGAAGTATAACAAAGGCCCCTCATCGAGTATAACAAAGTCCCCTGGTCGAGTATAAAAAGTCCCCTGATCGAGTATAACAAAGGCCCCCTTATCGAGAATTACTAAGTCCCCTGATCGAGTATAACAAAGCCCCCTCATCAAGTATAACAAAGGCTCCAGATCGAGTATAACAAAGTCCCCTGGTCGAGTATAACAAAGTCCCCTGAACGATTATAACAAAAGCCCCTGATCGAGTATAATAAAGTTCCCTGATCGAGTATAACAAAGCCCCCTGATCGAGTATAACAAAGTCCCCTAATCGAGTATAACAATGTTCACAGGTCGAGTATAGAAAAGTCCCTTGGTCGAGTATAACAAAGTCCCCTGAACGAGTATAACAAAGGCCCCTGATCGAGTATAACAAAGGACCCTAAAAGTCTATAACAATGTCCCCTGATCGAGTATAACAAAGCCCGCTCATCGAGTATAACAAAGTCCCCTGATCGAGGATAACAAATTCTCCTGATCGAGGATAACAAAGTCCCCTGATCGAGTATAACAAATTCTCCTGATCGAGGATAACAAAGTCCCCTGATCGAGTATAACAAAGTCCCCTCATCGAGTATAACAAAGTCCCCTTATCGAGTATAACAAAGGCCCCTGATCGAGTATAACAAAGGCCCCTGATCGAGTATAACAAAGTCCCTTGATCGAGTATAACAAAGCCCCCTCATCGAGTAAAACAAAGTCCCCTGATCCGGTATAACAAAGTCCCCTCACCGAGTATAATAAAGTTCCCTGATCGAGGATAACAAAGCCCCCTCACAGAGTATAACAAAATCCTCTGATCGATTATATCAAAGTCCCCTGATCGGGTATAACAAAGGCCCCTGATCGAGTATAACAAAGGCCCCTCATCGAGTATAACAAAGTCCCATGATCGAGTA
The DNA here is from genome assembly GCF_018991925.1 of Homarus americanus. Lineage (NCBI taxonomy): Eukaryota > Metazoa > Arthropoda > Malacostraca > Decapoda > Nephropidae > Homarus > Homarus americanus. The sequence goes on from NW_024727632.1 coordinate 7,848, forward strand.
TAAAAAAGTCCCCTCATCGAATATAACAAAGTCCCCTGATCGAGTATAACAAAATCCCCTGATCGAGTAGAACAAAGTCACCTCATCGAGTATAACAAAGGCCCCTCATCGAGTATAACAAAGTCCCATGATCGAGAATAACAAAGTCCCTCATCGAATATAACAAAGTCCCCTGATCGAGTATAACAAAGTCCCCTGTTCGAGTATAACAAGGTCCCCTGTTCGAGTCTAACATAGTCCCCTGAACGATTATAACAAAGGCCCCTGATCGAGTATAACAAAGCCCCCTGATCGAATATAACAAAAGTGCCTGAACGCGTATAACAAAGGCTCCTGATCGAGTATAACAGGGTTCCCTAATCGAGTATAACAAAGCCCCCTATTGAGTATAACAAAGTCCCCCTTATCGAGAATAACAATGTTCCCTGATCGAGTATAACAAAGCCCCTTGATGAAGTATAACAAAGGCCCCTGATCGAGTATAACAAAGTCCCCTGGTCGAGTATAACAAAGTCCCCTGGTCGAGTATAACAAAGTCCCCTGAATGATTATAACAAAAGCCCCTGATCGAGTATAACAAAGTTCCCTGATCGAGTATAACAAAGCCCCCTGATCGGGTATAACAAAGTCCCCTGATCGAGTATAACAATGTTCCCAGGTCGAGTATAGAAAAGTCCCCTGATCAAATATAACAAAGGCCATAGATCGAGTATAACAAAGTCCCTTGGTCGAGTATAACAAAGTCCCCTGAACGAGTATAACAAAGGCCTCTGATCGAGTATAACAAAGGACCCTAAAAGTCTATAACAATGTCCCCTGATCGAGTATAACAAAGCCCGCTCATCGAGTATAACAAAGTCCCCTGATCGAGGATATCAAAGTCCTTGATCGAGTAAAACAAAGTCCCCTGATCGAGTATAACAAATTCTCCTGATCGAGTATAACAAAGTCCCCTCATCGAGTATAACAAAGTCCCCTCATCGAGTATAACAAAGTCCCCTTATCGAGTATAACAAAGTCCCCTCATCGAGTATAACAAAGTCCCTTGGTCGAGTATAACAAAGTCCCCTGATCAAGTATAACAAAGGTCCTAGATCGAGTATAACAAAGTCCCCTGAACGAGTATAACAAAGGCCCCTGATCGAGTATAACAAAGGACCCTAAAAGGCTATAACAATGTCCCCTGATCAAGGATAACAAAGTCCTTGATCGAGTATAACAAAGTCCCCTGATCGAGTATAATAAATTCTCCTGATCGAGTATAACAAAGTCCCCTGATCGAGTATAACAAAGGCCCATGATAGAGTATAACAAAATTTACCTGATCGAGTATAACAAAGCCCCCTCATCGAGTATAACAAAGCCCCCTTATCGAGAATA
>NW_024727633.1:0-13624 GCF_018991925.1 Homarus americanus
AGCAGTGTGAGTTTAGTCTAGCAGTGTGAGTCTAGTCTACTGAAGTGTGAGTTTAGTCTAACAGTGTGAGTTTAGTCTAGCAGTGTGAGTTTAGTCTAACAGTGTGAGTTTAGTCTAGCAGTGTGAGTTTGGTCTACTGAAGCAGTGTGAGTTTAGTCTAGCAGTGTGAGTTTGGTCTAGCAGTGTGAGTTTAGTCTAGCAGTGTGAGTTTAGTCTAGCAGTGTGAGTTTAGTCTAGCAGTGTGGGTTTAGTCTAGCAGTATGAGTCATGTGAGTTTAGTCTAGCAGTGTGAGTTAGTCTAGCAGTGTGAGTTCAGTAGCAGTGTGAGTGTCTAGCAGTGTGAGTTTAGTCTAGCAGTGTGAGTTTAGTCTAGCAGTGTGAGTTTAGCAGTGTGAGTTTAGTCTAGCAGTGTGAGTTTAGTCTAACAGTGTGAGTTTAGTCTAGCAGTGTGAGTTTAGTCTAGTAGTGTGAGTTTGTGTTTTTCATTAATCAAAGTTGAGGGTGGAAGGAAGGGTGAAACACCAACCAGTAGTTTTAACTAATTATTTTAGACATAATTAAAAATACTGCCCTCTGTGACAATACAAAAATAGTTGACCTTCCCCAAGCAATTAAGGTCACAGCACCACACAAACATAACTGACCTTCTCCCATAAATGAAGGTCTCTTCTTCTCCATACAAAATAACTGACCTTAATACTATCATTACACACTTAACATTATATACACAGACACTGGTATAATACAACATACAACAGTACCTTGAGTTCTCCCTTAATACTATCAGTACACACACTTAACATTATATACACAGACACTGGTATAATACAACATACAACAGTACCTTGAGTTCTCCCTTAATACTATCATTACACACTGAACATTATATACACAGACACTGGTATAATACAACATACAACGTTACCTTGAGTTCTCCCTTAATACTATCAGTACACACACTTAACATTATATACACAGACACTGGTATAATACAACATACAAATTACCCCTTCAGAGTCTTTACTGTGACACTACCCAATAGAAAACTTAGATACTCCCTTAGTGCAGTGAGTGTGAACGTTATGCAGCTGTAATAAGAGTCACAAAGAGATTATAGGGACCTGTACTAATGTATGCAGTACACAGTATTTACATAAAACTCTATATTCATGTCCACAAAATTAATGCCATTCTTGTAGCAATCATTTTTTTTAAATACCATTGTTAGATAAACACATGCCAGTACTATTAGGAAAAGTTGTATATAAGAACAGCAAATATCTAAATACTGTATGTAAATTTAACCAAGTCTTCTGCTTAATATGATCAAAAAACAAATTTTTAACCCAGAGTTTGGCATTTCAGCATTGGCTACTTTAAGAAAATGACTGCCCAAGGATGAATTTATATATATAACCAAGAAGAGTTACCTAACTAAGGCACAAGATGCTAACTGAACAATATGTTAAACATGATATTATATACAGTTAAGAGGTGTTAAAGTTCATCTGCCCCATAAAACCAGCTACTATATATGAACCCTAACCATTATTTACCAGACAATGGTACCACATATCTGTAAGTGATGAAAGAATATATTTAAAACATGAATCAAAACTATCAACCATTTTAGTCAAGATAAAATATCAAAATATCTCGTCAGAGTTGAGCAAAACTTATCAAATATTTACGTACAATTTCAACAGAGATTGAAGAGTTTCCGTGAGATAATGACAACACCTTGATTATAACAAATGGTCTACCACCACTGTACTACTTTACCAAGATGATTTACTGCCTGCGTTAATGTACGTACGTGTGATAAAACTTACGTCACGCGGAAATAAAGACAAACGTACACAGTTGACACAACTATTGATGCACAAATTATAGTAAATGAGAGTTCATCTCTGTTCAACACAACATATCCAGTAAAGATGAAATTTTAAGCACATAGATTATAAGTTTAACCTTTGTTCACTACGGTACTGTAAATAACATTATTACAAAAGACTGATGAAACAAAATGGAGTATTATTATGAGTGATATCTAACCAACACCAAATGTCTACACTAAGGCCATGGTAGAAGTAATTTACATCTTAAGAGCAGATAACTTGTGTTTAATATCTATAAAAGTGGCATTTGTCACTTGTCTTTATTTCTGCTACATTCATAGAGTTTGTTCAAGTGGTTTTATATTGATGTACAACACTGTATTCAAGTTTGTGTGTCACATTTACCTTCTGTTAAAGTCATTCAAACATTTATTGAATTCTGTTTCTTTCATGCACAAGTTTATGACGTTTGAGAAGACCGCTGCGGGAGAAACATTTCCCACATTCCTCACATTCAAACTCCTTTATACCACTGTGTCCAAGAATGTGTCTCTTGAGATGACCCTTCCAGGAGAAACATTTCCCACATTCCTCACATTCAAACTCCTTCACACCACTGTGTCCAAGAATGTGTGTCTTGAGAGTACTCTTTAGTGCAAAATGTTTCCCACATTCCTCACATTCAAACTTCTTTATACCATTGTGTACAAGAATGTGTCTCTTGAGATCACTGTTACACGAGAAACATTTCCCACATTCCTCACATCCAAACTCCTTTATACCACTGTGTCCAAGAATGTGTCTCTTGAGATTCCCCTTCTGGGAGAAACATTTCCCACATTCCTCACATTCAAACTTCTTTATACCATTGTGTACAAGAATGTGTTTCTTGAGATCACTGTTAGATGAGAAACATTTCCCACATTCCTCACATTCAAACTCCTTTACTCCATTATGTACAAGAATGTGTGCCTTGAGAATACTCTTGTGGGAGAAACATTTCCCACATTCCTCACATTCAAACTCCTTCACTCCATTGTGTACAAGAATGTGTGCCTTGAGAGTACCCTTCTGGGAGAAACATTTCCCACATTCCTCACATTCAAACTCCTTTACTCCATTATGTACAAGGATGTGTGTCTTGAGAGTACCCTTCCGTGAGAAACATTTTCCACATTCCTCACATTCAAACTCCTTCATACCATTGTGTACAAGTAAATGTCTCTGAAGAGTAGACTTGAAGCCAAACTGTTTGCCACATTCCTCACAGGAGAACTTTTTATCTCTGCTTGACATTGTGAACTTCTACTTAGTTACACTTGGTCTTGAGATGTGACATCACAGTATCTGAAACAAAATATTTTGCCTTAGATGATATTCTTATAAAAGTACAATTTATAAATGAAAACTACAAGTGACTAAACCAATTTGTGTAAAATAAGAGTAAAAAATTAAAAATAAATAAATAAAAAGGTTATATTAATGTACACCGCGAAGATGCCGGAAAACCAACTTTTTGAACGAGTCAGATTGTATGACTATGAAAACACAGAAGAAGGCAGAGCATTCAAAAGTGTGAGGAAAGAAGGATGTACTATAACAGATTATTATAGTGTGACCCACATCCACACAGACACAGTTTGGCTGTGTGAGTAAAGAAGGATGTACTATAACGGGTTATTATAGTGTGACCCACATCTACACAGACACAGTTTGGCTGTGTGAGTAAAGAAGGATGTACTATAATGGGTTATTATAGCGTGACCCACATCCACACAGACACAGTTTGGCTGTGTGAGTAAAGAAGGATGTACTATAATGGGTTATTATAGTGTGACCCACATCCACACAGACACAGTTTGGCTGTGTGAGTAAAGAAGGACAACCAACCTTTAGCTCAAACATTCTAACGTATGTTTATATTAACGACATAACATAAAACATTTATTACCTTTACCATGAGGGAGGGAGGAAGGAAGGCCCACAAATTAACATTTACTCACAAAATTAACAAAAATAAACAAGACGGCCACGTTGGTTGTTGTTGACCTGCTACACCTTGTCTGATTCTCTCTCTTATCTTTCAGTAACTACAAGTTTTCATTACTGTATTAATACAGTACTATAATAAAAGTATTTTATTAATAAATATTACATAATACAGTCAACCCTCACTTTACGCGGTCCCACATTTCGCATTTCCACGTTTACGCAGTGCCCTGCCGGAACCCAGGGTGCTCACATTCCGCAGTGCGTGTACCCCTTTACGCGGAGAGCGGCTGGCGAGCCGTGCCATTTTTGGATCCAAACCTCCCGCCATCCGCCATGTTGTGTAAGCGGCGCGAGCATGGTGCGCACAAGGTCGCCCAGTCATCAAAACATTACCGAGTTCTTCACCCGCCACCCACCACAGCCGGCCCAAGTCAATGATAGTGATAATTATAGTGTGGATATGGACTTATATGGACTTTGAGGGGTTTGATAAAGAGGCTCTGCAAGCCTCTGTGGTGGATAGTGATACAATTGATACAAGTGATATAGGTGAGGGCCTATAATCTGCCCTCTGCCTCGGAACCAACCGCTCATCCCCGTGTGCCCAGCCATCTTTTCTACTTATGTAAGTGTTAAAAAACCTAATATTATTGATATTTCTCTTAATTATTTATTGTGTGTGCATACCATCATAAAGTTAAGATAATATTTTTATTACAACATAGTTGTGTGTCGTCAAAAAGTGGAGTTTGGGGGTCGGCCCGGTCTCTATTTCAATTAATCCCATATGTTATGTTGTTCACTTTACGCGTTTCTCACTTCCCGCGGTACCCTGTGGGTTATATTAACCGCGTAAAGTGAGGGTTGACTATATAAATAAATTATACTTTAAATATAATGTTTTATTATTGATTAAATTCCTGCTATTAGATATGTATTAATATTAAACTAAACTTAAGTCAGTGGCTGGAGAACCGAATAGCTTGACAGCATTTACAATTTTACTAAAATAAATTTAAACAATAACATTTTGTGTTTAACTATTTTAAGTTTATTTATTAATATTTTATTAATATATAACACTACAGTATATAGATTCAGTTAACGAATGACTCCGTGGAACCAATTGTGTTGGTTAATGGAGGGACCACCGAAGATATTTTAGCGACCCTTCCTGGTGACAGCCTTAACCTAACGTGTGTCAACACTCCACTATCCACCTATATGAACCTTTATTAATGTGGAACAAGTCCATTATAAGAACAATTCACTGGACAATACTCACGGCAGTAGGTATAACCTGTAATATTTGATCACTAACTTGAACTATCATCATTATTGTTGTGGAATGTTCCTAAAAGTACAGTAATTATTTACCTATTATACAGTACAGCATTAATTTATGGCAAGATTGATGCCAAAAACTATATTTAAGTATAACTTAACCCAAATTAAATACCCACATTTGTTTGTAAAGTTTCCTGGCTTTTCCATGCAGTCGACACCCCAATAGTCTATATTTTTAAAACATTTATAAAGGCCTTTTAAAAAATACGGGCAAAGCCTTAGTAATCTACTTTAAATATCTAATTGTTTAAAAAAGTCATTAACACTAATTTGTGAACCCAGATTTAAAATTAGGTAAAGTAGTACCCTGTACCTTTGTAGGATATTTAAACTATTTTTTTTACCCCAAGTGCTGAAGACAAAGGTATTAGGTCAGGCATATTTGACAAATATTTTGACAACGTGAAAACTAACGTTATATAGATAATATAGTCAACATATTTAAGACCTTCCATAAAGGCATTTTAAAACTTACGGGCACAGCCTAATCTACTTAAAATATCTAATTATTTCAAAGGTCATTAACACAATTACTTGTATTTTTAAACTGTGATCCCAGATCCTTAATAAAAACTAAAACCACAAAGATATACACTGTACTGTACCTTATGTTATAGCAGAGAGTTTCCAATGTGGTGCAGCAAGAGACCCGTTAACCATAACAAACCTTCGTCTTGTGGCCCACATCTTACATCTTCACGTCACCGTCCTGGAATGAATAACATTTTAACAACTAATAAATTAAATACTCTGGCAGTAATATTATATAATATGTATACAGTACTGTATAGTATTATATTATACAGGAACTCATTAAATCTTCAAACATTTTAATACAATATTATGGTTAAATTAAGACATTTCCATAAAACTTTTTAAAGAAAATAAAGAAACACTTTAGAAAATCTTACCTCGACCAATGACATGATGAACTTCATTAACCATGATCAGCGAGGCTGCAATATGGTAGTTGTCTTAACACTACATTAACAGCGTATTGGAGCCGTACACTGTAAACAAAATAACCCTGTCACTCTTTTTGTAGAAACTCAGATAATTTTCTGTTTCAACATGTTAGAGACGAAACAACCTTGTAAAGGATTGCCAACACGGTTTTATGCCGGGGCGCTCCTGCTTAACACAATTGCTCAAGGTACTGGATATTTGGACCCATATTCTAGAACGGGGTGGTAATATCGACAATATTTACCTAGATTTTGCCAAGGCTTTCAACAGTATACCCCACGAAAGGCTGAAAATCAAACTGGAAGATTTCGGAATTCAGGCAAATGTCCTAACGTGGATAGAAGACTTTCTACATGACCGCAAGCAGTGTGTGGTGATTAATGGCACGAAATCATCATCCGTACCTGTCACAAGTGGGGTACCACAGGGCAGTGTATTGGGCCCGCTGTTGTTTGCTTGTTTCATAAATGACATGCCTGACGTTGTGCACTCCTCCATACAAATGTTTGCAGATGATGCCATGTTATTTCGGGAAACAAAGAACCAAGCAGACTGTGAAGAGCTGCAGAAGGACCTCGGTAGGCTCCAGGAATGGTCGAAGAAATGGTTGCTGAGATTCAATGTCACGAATTGTAAGAGGATGCACCTGGGGCATACCAACGGTAAGGAGGCCTATCATATGTCCCAATGGGATGAATAAACTGCACTAGTTGAGACTGAATGTGAGAAGGACCTAAGTGTGTATGTTGACAATGAGCTGAAGTTCTCGGGCCATTGCGAGAGGAAGGTAAATCAGGCAAATAAATTATTGGGTCTTATAAGAAGGTCATTCAGATATCTAGACGGTCCGTTCCCCGTAACGATCTTCAAGAATGAAGTGCTTCCCCATCTGGTCCCCGAGATATGCTAGGGACTGTCAGTTGGTTAAAAATGTTCAAAGGAGGGCCACCAGACTGGTGCCTGCCCTTCAGCACCTCAGCTACCCTGAGAGATTGGAGCGCCTGAGCTTGCCTAGCTCAAGATTGAAGAAACCGCAAGTCCAGAAAACTGTGAGGGCAAACTTTCGGTGTAAGAGTTGTGAACTCTTGGAACAATCTGCCAGAAAGTGTTGTGACGGCACCGAGTGTGAGCGCTTTCAAGACAAGACTTGACCAACACTGGAGCGGGTTCAGGTACATTCAGGGGCCAGTACATGCCCAGTACTTGCCAACAGTGCGTATCAGAGACGTGACCGATCGCCCAAGCGGCTAACGAGCCGATTAGTGGTGAAAAGGATAAAAGTAAAAAGTAAAATTGATGAATAAAATGTATAAAGACAATTTTTTTTTATAAAAGCCAATACATGTAATGTAAATATTGTGGAACTGTATTGTATTTTTAACTCCCATGAGAAGACAAAACTTGACTTCACCACAAGTTAACTCTGGTCAATTGCAACAACTTACTTAATACAACTTACTAGTCACTAATGGATAACACCTGGTAAATTCACAAGTTATATCCCACTGCCATAAGGGTTTAATTATCTATAAACGCCGATATTGTGAAGCGTCTCGTGATTTTTCCTTTCCCAGAGAATTAAAACCTCACCATGGAACACATGATTTGGTTAGGTTAGGATTCAACCAAATACTGTAGTGACAAAAATGTAAATTTGTCAAAAAATAAACTGCAATTTTACATTAAAGTTTCCAAAAGTCTCTAGCTAATTTTTTTACTACAACCTGTAATTTAACCATAAATAAAAAGTACCACATTCTTATAACCAATTTCTTTTACTCCAATTAAATAAAAAAAGAACCAAATACTTCCTCAAACAAATTTTTACTTTAATTAAATAAAAAAATCTTTCCCAAAATCCCACCTTGGTTAATATATAGGACGAACCCGCCATAGTGCCGATGCTGCTGTATCATCTCACGTCCAGAAAATGTCTCAAATATCACCGTATAGTAAGTTTTTTCTGTTTAATACACCGGGGAAGTTAGGTTAGGTAGGTATGGTTGGTTAGGTCTGTCCTTCATAACCACAAATGTTAAGTAGCGTTTATTTAAAAAACATCCATTTACTAACATTACCACAAACAGTGTCCACTCTAATATAACAATGAAAATCTGACGTTTTTATAATAGTTATCAATCCATTTTGCTCTTGGGTTACTCCTATATAATTACCCCCACCTCAATTGGACGACACAAAGATCTTAACTACCATCAACTTCAATGATCCATGAGGCTGTAATGAGGTGGTTGTCTCCTCCATCTTCAACAGTGACAAGCAATAAATTGTATAAAAATTTGTATAATGACTGTTATTGCCGATGGCTTCAGCTACAGTGCTGGCGTGTGATGCCATTAAATCTTTCGACCCGTGACCTCGCCAGATGTAGAAGTGTTTACAGACAAGTCCTGGCTCTGCTGAGTGGACTGTCTTTGGCGGGTGGTGGTGCTGCCCGCCCCGCCATGAGACAGATCGCCCTCTCTCGTGAGGCTGTGAAGACCAGCCTTCTGCTGGCACTGATGAACACCGACTCATAATGCTGTCCGAGAATTTGTGCTGGGACAATTTACTCAGTACTGTTGTCTCTTGGAACACCATACTGATCTGCATTGACCCGCACTTGTAAGTACAGCCAAGTGATGTCATACCCCTCAGTACTGAAATATTGTTGACTAATTACACCGACTCGTTTGTGCCTAACCTGGAGTAATAAGACAATGCAGAATGAAGCATAACTAAGATTACTAGAATTATGAACTTTGTGTTATGTCACTATGGTGAATAAATAGTAATTAAGATAAAATTGTGTGAGATTAACTCATTAAATATCAGATGGATCACCATGTAATATTATGAACATCTCCTCTGTAGGTTTTGATCACATCAATAAATATTGAATGAGTCAAAAGGAGAGTTTCAATCATTCCCTTCGACTTGCCCGTCACCTGAACAACCTTAACCAAGGCGTTTACAGTTATGTAATATACACATATCAAATAGTGTATTGTGCATAATGAATATATTTCTGAATATCTTTAAGAGTTGTGAGGGATAAAAGCTTCACCCATTCTACTCTCACTGCACAGTAAGTCAGTGAAGAGTTGTTGATTGAAGGAAATTGTGAATAGTTAAGTTTTAATGAAGAATGGTTAGGTTAAGTTAGGTTAGGTTAGGTTATGTGAAGACATTCATAAGCCGGAACACAGGCTATATATATATTTTTTTTATGGGTAATAGTCCACCCGGGCACAGGTCATGACCCACAACAGGGCCCAGGGGAGGGAAGAGTAAAAATAAATTAAAAAAATATAAACTAAAAGGTTATATTAATGTACACCGCCAGAGAAGCATCTTGTTTAAAGTGAGACATATTGTAGGGAAACACAGAAGAAGGCAGAGCATTCAACAGTGTGAGGAAAGAAGGATGTATTATAACGGGTTATTATAGTGTGACCCACATCCACACTGTGGGCAAGACACCAGCCCACGGTACACAGGATGCTACTTGTTAACAGAGGCTTTGCTGTATAAATGAATCAATGTTGAGAGAAAGAAACCTAACCTAACCAAACCTAACAGGGCTACTATGCCCAGTATTGATTCATCTTGTTTTGGTAATGAATATTGACGCTGATCCTGGATTATGTCAACAATTGTATATAATTGTTCTTCCTCTATGAATTTCTTTGTTATCATCTAAAAACACAGCCAGGTTGTAACACAGTACCATAAGTCATTATAATTTGACCATAATTACGTACAGACAGAGAGACAACTAGATGGTAAAACAAAATATACTATAAGAAATATTTCACATAGTGTGTTGTGTTACACCAGGTGGAGGGGTGAGAGGCAGCCGTTCACTACCTCCAACTATTGCTGTCTCAAGTTTGTAAGTCATATTAACTATACTGTACAATATTATATTTTCATGAATGAGTTCTGATATAATAATAATTTTTAGGGTAATTGCTTCGTTTGGTAGATAATTAGGTGACTAGGCGAGAACTACTTTGTCTGGCGCACATCACTTGTCTTTCTCGGTGGTGATGCGGCGGTACACAGCCAGTCATCTCCACTCAACGCCAGTCACCAGTGTAGGTTTATGAGCCACACAGATCAGGCGGCTGCTCTCAGGTCCACAAAAAACGTCAAATTACACCATATAATAGGAAGTTCTTTCTGTTTAATATGCCGGGGGTTCTGGAAGGTTAGGTTAGGTTCGGTTAGATCAAGTTTGTTTGGTTAAGTTGGCAAGGTCTTCTAACAATGCTTCTGCCACTTGCTTTTGTTATCAAATATGGTTAGGTTAGGTTAGGCTACGTCACGTTTAATTTAGAAATAACCAAGTTTTAACACATTTTACATAACTGGGACAGTGTTCACTACAAAACAGTGAAATTAAAACGTTTTTAAATTTGTTTAATATTGAGCGGGTGTTAAGTGTTGCAGTAGTGGGTGTTGCTTCTGGTAACATGTGTTGGTGGTGACTCAGTGACTCTCAGCTGGTGTTAAGTGTTGCAGTAGTGGGTGTTGCTTCTGGTAACATGTGTTGGTGGTGACTCAGTGACTCTCAGCGGGTGTTAAGTGTTGCAGTAGTGGGTGTTGCTTCTGGTAACATGTGTTGGTGGTGACTCAGTGACTCTCAGCTGGTGTTAAGTGTTGCAGTAGTGGGTGTTGCTTCTGGTAACATGTGTTGGTGGTGACTCAGTGACTCTCAGCTGGTGTTAAGTGTTGCAGTAGTGGGTGTTGCTTCTGGTAACATGTGTTGGTGGTGACTCAGTGACTCTCAGCTGGTGTTAAGTGTTGCAGTAGTGGGTGTTGCTTCTGGTAACATGTGTTGGTGGTGACTCAGTGACTCTCAGCTGGTGTTAAGTGTTGCAGTAGTGGGTGTTGCTTCTGGTAACATGTGTTGGTGGTGACTCAGTGACTCTCAGCGGGTGTTAAGTGTTGCAGTAGTGGGTGTTGCTTCTGGTAACATGTGTTGGTGGTGACTCAGTGACTCTCAGCTGGTGTTAAGTGTTGCAGTAGTGGGTGTTGCTTCTGGTAACATGTGTTGGTGGTGACTCAGTGACTCAGCTGGTGTTAAGTGTTGCAGTAGTGGGTGTTGCTTCTGGTAACATGTGTTGGTGGTGACTCAGTGACTCTCAGCTGGTGTTAAGTGTTGCAGTAGTGGGTGTTGCTTCTGGTAACATGTGTTGGTGGTGACTCAGTGACTCTCAGCTGGTGTTAAGTGTTGCAGTAGTGGGTGTTGCTTCTGGTAACATGTGTTGGTGACTCAGCTGGTGTTAAGTGTTGCAGTAGGGTGTTGTTTCTGGTAACATGTGTTGGTGGTGACTCAGCAGGTGTTAAGTGTTGCAGTAGTGGGTGTTGCTTCTGGTAACATGTGTTGGTGGTGACTCAGCTGGTGTTAAGTGTTGCAGTAGTGGGTGTTGCTTCTGGTAACATGTGTTGGTGGTGACTCAGCTGGTGTTAGTGGGTGTTACTTCTGGTAACACGTGTTGGTGGTGACTCAGCGACTCTCAGCTGGTGTTAAGTGTTGCAGTAGTGGGTGTTGCTTCTGGTAACATGTGTTGGTGGTGACTCAGCTGGTGTTAGTGGGTGTTGCTTCTGGTAACATGTGTTGGTGGTGACTCAGTGACTCTCAGCTGGTGTTAAGTGTTGCAGTAGTGTGTGTTGCTTCTGGTAACATGTGTTGGTGACTCAGTGACTCAGCTGGTGTTAGTGGGTGTTGCTTCTGGTAACATGTGTTGGTGGTGACTCAGCTGGTGTTGCTTCTGGTAACATGTGTTGGTGGTGACTCTCCATCAAGTAAGGCCGCTGGCTGACTGAGTCTGTTTTAACAACAACAGTAGTGACACTGTCCCTACACTCTCCATGTGCACCAACAACTGGTGGTAGTGACACACATTACCCACCAACAGACAGTACTGAACTAGACAGGTAACACGTCTTACTAAAGTACCACGGTTCACCTTGGCTATATATAAGTTAATAAACAACTCACAGTGACGTAGTGAAGTATTAAATCATCCAAGTTTGTATTTTAATTAACACATTTTGGTCGACTTAATGTTTACAACTGAGGCGATGAACACTGTTAATAACTTACCACGAACAACTCAACTTTACCTAATATAAACTAACATCACATAGTTTAAACAATTATTATTTACTTAATATTATCTGAAAAACAAACTTAACTCTACTACTGATACACTTTTAAATAATTGTATTACATCTACTTATTATTGTATTATAAACTGAACACTAAGTAATATAAACTATCACCAGGTAGTTATCGTGACACTAAGCAATAATAAACTATCACCAGGTAGTTATCGTGACACTGAGTAATAATTAACTATCATCAGGTAGTTATGTTACGTATATATTAGTTAGTTGAGGTTAAGCAATAAATAAACAAGTTCGTGGTAATATTATAACACTGATCAGCTCCCCTCCCCCCAGTACCAAGGAAAGTACTTTATATACTTTCTTTGGCCGATAATTTTACAAATATATTCATTAGTCTCTGTTACGGTACACCTCGGCTATGAAAATTAGTGCTATGAGTTTACATTAATTTGCAATGGTTGACTTTTATAAATGAATCAGTGTTTGAGCTGTACTGCCAAGAGGATAAAAGTAAGAACATAAGAACATAAGAAAGTGGGATACTGCAGGAGGCCGACTGGCCCATACAGGGCAGATCCCTTTCACACCCATCCCAGCACTTCCATGTGCCTATCCAACTTCGTCTTGAAGCTCCCTAGCGTCCCCGATCCTACTATAGCACTCGGTAGCCTATTCCACATATCCACAACTCTATTACCAAACCAGTGCTTGCCTATATCCTTTCTGGATAAGATTTATCTAATTTAAAGCCATTTGTTCTAGTTATTTCGTTATTACTGAGCTTTAGAACATCTTCCATTTTACCCTTGTTAATCACTTACCCACATGTACACCTCTATCATATCTCCCTAACTCTCGCCTCTCTAATGAATGTAAGCCCTAAGCTTTTCAGTCTTTCTTCATATGGAAGGTTTCTAATATTATGGATCATTTTTGTCATTCTTCTTTGTACTCTCTCCAAAAGAATCTATGTCCATTCTATAATAGGACACCAGAACTGAACCGCATAATCCATGTGGCCTCACTAATGCTAGGTAAAGTTTCAAGATAACGTCAGCAGTTCTGTTACTCACAGACCTAGATATGAACACAAGAATCCTGTTTGCCTTGTTGCGAACGCTAATACATTGTTTTCTACGTTTCAAGTCGTTGCTAACAAATACACCTAGATCTTTTTCACAAACTGAGTTTTCTATTTCCGTGTTACCTAGTTTATACTTAACGTTTGTATTCGTCTTCCCTATCTGTAGTACCTTGCATTTATCAGTCTTAAAATTCATTTGCCAGTCTACTGACCACTCATGTAAGGGATCTAGATCTCTTTGAAGGTGTTCAAAGTCACT
>NW_024727634.1:0-20074 GCF_018991925.1 Homarus americanus
GAAACGTCCAGTTTCTTTCTGGGAGCTGTCGGTATCTTGGGTTCTCTGGTGGCCTTCTTCGGTGTAGAGTGTACCTCGGCTGTCACTCGGATGCGGACCGGCGTGGCTTCCTCCACTGAGTTGGCTGGAGCTGTGGCGACTTGCCCGAGGACGCTCCCCATGAGTATTTGGAGCTGTGTGGGTTGGATCGTGTGGCCCAGTAGTCCGGCTAAGCCCTCCGCGAAGGTTGTCAGTACCTTGGCTAGGTCTGATACGTGTATCATTCCTTCTGGTGCCTTGGTGTGTGCTTCTTTTGTCTTGCTCGTGGTTGTCGTTGTCTGCTGCTTGGGTGGCTGAGGTGTGGCTGTAGTGAGGCCAGGAAACTGGGCTGCACTTTGGGTGTTGACTGGCTGAGGAGGTTGTCTTTGTTGTTTTGGCCTTTGGGTTCCCCACACGAAGGTACTTGGTGGGGCTGGTGTGTAGGCGGTGGGGGCCGGTCTTGCTGCTGGTCGGTTTGCCTGGACCCTCTTTGTTCTCTCTGAGCATCCAGGATTCCAGGCGTGGTGTTTGCCTCCGCAGTTGGCACACTTGGGGGCAATTTTTTCCCCATTTTTCAACTTGGTGAGGCAGGAGTGTGTGCCGTGCTTCTGTGCGCAGACTGCGCAGATTTCCTTGTACGTGCACCTTGTCTGATGGTGCCCGTATTTCTGGCATCTGAAGCACCGCAGGGGCTCTGGGACGAAGGGCCTCACTTCGTATATCCCCCAGGTTTTGAGGTCTATGGAGCTGGGGGGTGAGCCGTAGTGCGTTATGAGCACTTGTTTCGTGGTGGCCGTCTTGTCGGACAGGGTAGAGCATCTCTCGGCTTTTAGGATCTTCGGGTGGTTCTCCAGGGGTTCGAGAGGTAGTTCCTTTGGGTACCGGAGGACTACCGACTTCATCAGTTTCTGGGCGGGGTCCAGCTTTGTTGATGCAACGGTGGTGGTGTTTTGCAGGTAAGTGTCGAGGGTGGTGGCGGAGTCCTTTTCTTTGGGGTGAATAATTATCTCCCCCTTTAGGTTGGGCCGCACTGAGAATTTGGCCAGTGGATTTAGCTTTTCCATCTCTGTGACGGCGGCATATGTTGTTTTTGCGTCCGTTTTCGTGATCCGGAATTTTGGCAGTGTCGTTGGAGGAGAGCTGGTGGTGGTGATGGGTGCCTTTGGGGCTGCTTGACGGCATTCGTTTCCCGAAAAAGCACGTCGGCGTTTTTTGTTTTCTACCTTCGTCCAGTGGTCCTCAGTGGCGGGAGCAGTGGTGGTGGAGTTGTTGGAGGTGGTGGCACTGTTCCTACTTTTCAGGGCTTCATTGAAGGCGCGTAACTGGTCTGCTTTCTCTGTGCGAAGCCTGTCGTAGTTCGGGTCGTCAGGTTGGCGGTTCAGGCGGGGGTCGCGGTTAGGAGGGCGTACGCGCTCCATAACCGGGTTTTTTTTTTTTTTAAGGTCCTACCTATTCCGGTTGAGTAAGTAGCAGAGGAATTACAGCACTCTCCACTGGCTGGTGGTCGTAGAGTGGTTCCTGAGCTTCTCTCCCGGAGCCCCGTTGGGGAAGCCTACTTCGTAGTGTATGTGACTGCTCACGTATAGACGTGAGCTAAGTGTGCCTATTTGGGAAGGATAAGGATTGCTACCCTCTTTCCAGGTGGATCCGCACGATCACGGTTTTCCTGGAAAGACTCGGCTGGGATGGGTTTTGCTCCAACCCCCTTTCGTGTTCACAATCTCCTGGGAGGGAGGTGAACAGTTACAGGAGGGACCGCAGGACGAATACACTTTTTGAGGGTGCAGGTCCCTAGGCCAGAGCGAAAAAGGAAAAATAGCAGTAGAAGGAAAAGAGCTCAAACCACGCCGGGAATATCGCGCTATAACTGCTCTCCAGCTGGAGTGTGGGTCACTCACACCACCAGTGGGGAGGGCAAGCTAATGCTCGATAAACCGAGAACGCTCGTGAGTTGTTGTGGACGATGACAGTCGTGGGTGGTCCGGTCCGAGAAGATGGCCAACAATGGCACAAGGGAGAGGGCGGTCTTCACAGTTCCGGGTCCAGCAGGAGGTCTTGTTGAGAGGTCTTCTTAGTTCAGGCGCGGTGTGAGATTTTGGGATTGAATCCTGGTGGGGTGAGGTGTTGAATTTATGTAGAAGTCCGCGTGCTTTATTGGGCTAATGAAATATATATGGATCCTCGAGTTTCCAAGCTGGATTTGGTAAAACGTTGCTCTGATCACGTAAGCGGAACGGGTGGTCCCCTATAATGGTTCACGGCGCCATAAGCTCGTTGAACAGGCCTTGTGTGAAATATAACAGAGTTTAGGACTGCTTTTAGTGTCCTGGTGGTCCACAGGTAGCATTCCCTAGTCACAATTATAAGATCGTGGCTTCAAATCCTGGTGGGGTGAGGCGTTGATTATATGTAGATGTCTGCGTGCTTTATTGGGCTAATGAAATATATATGGATCCTCGGGTTTCGAAGCCGCATTTGGTTAAACGTTTCTCTGATCACCTAAGCAGCAGGGGTAGTCCCCAATAGAGGTTCACGGCGCCATAACGTCGTTCAACAGGCTTTGTGTGAAATATCACAGCGTCTACGACTGCTTTTAGTGTCCTGGTGGCCTAGAGGTAGCGTTCCTCGGCCACAATTATAATATCGTGGGTTCGAATCCTGGTGGGGTGAGGTGTTAATTATATGTAGAAATCTGCGTGCTTTATTAGGCTAATGAAAAATATATCGATCCTCGTGTTTCGAAGCCGAATTTGGTAAAACGTTGCTCTGATCACCTAAGCGGCACGGGTGGTCCTATTAGATAGTTCACGGCGCCATAAGCTCATTGAAATGCGTCGGTAAATATAAACAGAGAATTCAGCTTGCTTTTAGTGTCCTGCGGGTTCAGAGGTAGCGTTCTCAACAAGCAAATTATAAGATCGTGGGTTCAACTGGTGGGGTAGAGGTAAAGTTGATTATGTAGCTGTTTATAGTTTATTGGGCTAATGTACAGATATGATCCCTGTTTCGAAGTTTGATTTGCAAAACGTTGCCTGAACACCTGGGTTTAAGACGGGTGGGTCCCCATTAGAGTTCACGGTTTACAAGCCCATTCAACAGGCTGTGTGAAGCCAGTGGCAGCTCAGGACTGCTTTAGTGGTCCTGGTGGTCTCAGAGGTAAATTATAAGATTCAGTCCAAATCCTGTGTGGGAGGTGTTGATTATGCAGAAGTCCTCATGCTTTATTGGGCTAATGAAATATATATGGATCCTCGTGTTTCGAAGCCGGATTTGGTAAAACGTTGCTCTGATCACCTAAGCGGCACAGATGGTCCCCATTAGAGGTTGACAGCGTCATAAGCTCGTTGAACAGGCTTTGTGTGAAATATAGGAGAGTCTAGGACTGCTTTTATTGTCCTGGTGGCCCAGAGGTAGCATACCCCGGTCACACTTATAAGATCGTGGGTTTGAATCCTGGTGGGTTGAGGTGTTGATTATATGTAGAAGTCCGAGTGCTTTATTGGGCTAATGAAATATATATGGATCCTCGTGTTTCGAAGCTGCATTTGGTAAAACGTTGCTCTGATCACCTAAGCGGCACGGTGGTCCTCATTAGAGGTTTACGGTGCCTTAAGCTCGTTCAACAGGCTTTGTGTGAAAAATAGCAGAGTCTAGGACTGCTTTTATTGTTCCTGGTGGCCCAGAGGTAGCGTCCCCCGGTCACAATTATAAGATCGTGGGTTCAAATCCTGGTGGGGTGAGGTGTTGATTATATGTAGAAGTCCGCGTGCTTTATTGGGCTACTGAAATATATATGGATCCTCGTGTTTCGAAGCCCCATTTGCAAAATGCCTGATCACCTAAGGGGCACGTAAGGTTGGTCCTCTATAGTGGTTCACAGCCCTTACAAGCTCGTTGAACAGGCTTAGTGAAATAAAACAGAGTCTAGGACTGCTTTTAGTGTCCTGGTGGTCCACAGGTAGCATTCCTTGGTCACAATTATAAGATTTTGGGTTTGAATCCTGGTGAGGTAAGGTGTTGATTTTTTGTAGAAGTCCGCGTGCTTTATTGGGCTAATGAAATATATATGGATCCTCGAGTTTCCAAGCCAGATTTGGTAAAACGTTGCTCTAATCACCTAAGCTTCACGGGTGGTCCCCATTAGAGGCTCATGGCGCCATAAGGTCGTTGAACAGGCTTTTTGTGAAATATAGTAGAGTCTAGGACTGCTTTTATTGTCGTGGTGGCCGAGAGGTAGCATACCCCGGTCACAATTATAAGATCGTGGGTTTGAATCCTGGTGGGGTGAGGTGTTAATTATATGTAGAAGTCCGAGTGCTTTATTGGGTTAATGAAATATATATGGATCCTCGTGTTTCCAAGCCGTATTTGGTAAAACGTTGCTCTTATCACCTAAGCGGCACGGGTGGTCCCCTATAGTGGTTCACGGGGCCATAAGGTCGTTGAACAGGCTTTATGTGATATATATCAGAGTCTAGGCCTGCTTATAGTGTCCTGGTGGTCCATAGGTAGCGTTCCTCGGTCACAATTATAAGATCGTGGGTTCGAATCCTGGTGGGGTGAGGTGTTGATAATATGTGGAATCCGCGTGCTTTATTTGGCTAATGAAACATATATGGATCCTCGTGTTTCGAAGCCGGATTTGGTAAAAAGTTGCTCTGATCACCTAAGCGGCACGGATGGTCGCCATTAGAGGTTCACAGCATCATAAGCTCATTGAACAGGCTTTGTGTGAAATATAGCAGAGTCTAGAACTGCTTTTAGTTTCCTGGTGGCCCAGAGGTAGCGTTCCCCGGTCACAATTAGAAGATCATGGGTTCGAACCCTGGTGGGGTGAGGTGTTGATTATATGAAGAAGTCCGCGTGCTTTATTGGGCTAATGAAATATATATGGATCCTCGTGTTTCGAAGCCGCATTTGGTAAAACGTTGCTCTGATCACCTAAGCGGCACGGGTGGTCCCCTATAGTGGTTCACAGCGCCATAAGCTCGTTGAACAGGCTTTGTGTGAAATATAGCAGAGTCTAGGACTGCTTTTTTTGTCCTGGTGGCCCAGAGTTAGCGTTCCCCGGTCACAATTATAGGATTTTGGGTTTGAATCCTGGTGGGGTGAGGTGGTGATTTTATGTAGAAGTCCGCTTGCTTTAGTGGGCTAAAGAAATATATTTGGATCCTAGTGTTTCATAGCCGGATTTGGTAAAACGTTGCTCTGGTCACCAAGCGGCACGTGTGGTCCCCATTAGAGGTTCACGGCGCCATTAGCTCGTTGAACAGGCTTTGTGTGAAATATACCAAAGTCTATGACTGCTTTTATTGCCCTGGTGGCCCAGAGGTAGCGTTCCCCGGTCACAATTATAAGATCGTGGGTTCACATCCTGGTGGGGTGAGGTGTTGATTGTATGTAGAAGTCCGCGTGCTTTATTGGGCTAATGAAATATATATGGATCCTCGAGTTTCGAAGCCGCATTTGGTAAAACGTTGCTCTGATCACCTAAGTGGTACGGGTGGTCCCCATTAGAGGTTCACGTCGCCATAAGCTAATTGAACAGGCTTTGTGTGAAATATAGCAGAGTATAGGACTGCTTTTATTGTCCTAGTGGCCCAGAGGTAGCGTTCCCCGGTCACAATTATAAGATCGTGGGTTCAAATCCTGGTGGGGTGAGGTGTTGATTATATGTAGAAGTCCGCGTGCTTTATTGGGCTAATGAAATATATATGGATCCTCGTGTTTCCAAGCCGGATTTGGTAAAACGTTGCTCTTATCACCTAAGCGGCACGGTTGGTCCCCATAAGAGGTTCATGGCACCATAAGGTCGTTGAACAGGCTTTGTGTGAAATATAGTAGAGTCTAGCACTGCATTTATTGTCCTGGTTGCCCAGAGGTAGTGTTCCCCGGTCACAGTTATAAGATCGTGAGTCTGAATCCTGGTGGGGTGAGGTGTTGATTATATGTAGAAGTCCGAGTGCTTTATTGGGCTAATGAAATATATATGGATCCTCGTGTTTCCAAGCCGGATTTGGTAAAAGTTGCTGTGATCACCTAAGTGGCACGGGTGGTCCCCATTAGAGGTTCATGGCGCCATAAGGTCGTTGAACAGGCTTTGTGTGAAATATAGTAGAGTCTAGGACTGCTTTTATTGTCCTGGTTGCCCAGAGGTAGTGTTCCCCGGTCACAATTATAAGGTCGTGGGTTCAAATCCTGGTGGGGTGAGGTGTTGATTATATGTAGAAGTCCGCGTGCTTTATTGGGCTAATGAAATATATATGGATCCTGGCGTTTCCAAGCCGGATTTGGTAAAACGTTGCTCTTATCACCTAAGCGGCACGGGTGGTCCCCTATAGTGGTTCACGGTGCCATAAGCTAATTGGACAGGCTTTGTGTGAATTATAACAGAGTCTAGGACTGCTTATAGTGTCCTGGTAGCCCATAGGTAGCGTTCCTCGGTCACAATTATAAAATCGTGGGTTCGAATCCTGGTGGGGTGAGGTGTTGATTATATGTAGAAGTACACATGCTTTATTGGGCTCATTAAATATATATGGATCCTCGTGTTTCGAAGCCGGATTTGTTAAAACGTTGCTCTGATCACCTAAGCGGCACAGATGGTCCCCATTAGAGGTTCACAGCGTCATAAGCTCGTTGAACAGGCTTTGTGTGAAATATAGCAGAGTCTAGGATTGCTTTTATTGTCCTGGTGGCCCAGAGGTTGCGTTCCCCGGTCACAATTAGAAGATCGTGGGTTCGAATCCTGGTGGGGTGAAGTGTTGATTATATGTAGAAGTCCGCGTGATTTATTGGGCTAATGAAATATATATGGATCCTCGTGTTTCGAAGCCGGATTTGGGAAAACGTTGCTCCGATCACCTAAGCGGCACGGATGGTCCCCATTAGAGGTTCATGGCGCCATAAGGTCGTTGAACATGCTTTGTCAAATATAGTAGAGTCTAGGACTGCTTTTATTGTCCTGGTGGCCCAGAGGTAGCATACCCCGGTCACAATTATAAGATCGTGGGTTTGAATCCTGGTGGGGTGAGGTGTTGATTATATGTAGAAGCCCGAGTGCTTTATTGGGCTAATGAAATATATATGGATCCTCGTGTTTCCAAGCAGGATTTGGTAAAACGTTGCTCTAATCACCTAAGCGGCACAGATGGTCCCCATTAGAGGTTCACAGCGTCATAAGCTCGTTGAACAGACTTTGTGTGAAATATAGCAGAGTCTAGGACTGCTTTTATTGTCCTGGTGGCCCAGAGGTAGCATACCCCGGTCACAATTATAAGATCGTGGGTTCGAATCCTGGTGGGGTGAGGTGTTGATTATATGTAGAAGTCCGCGTGCTTTATTGGGCTAATGAAATATATATGGATCCTCGTGTTTCGAAGACGGATTTGGTAAAACGTTGATCTTATCACCTAAGCGGCACTGGTGGTCCCCAGTAGAGGTTCACGGCGCCATAAGCTAGTTGAACAGGCTTTGCGTGAAATATAACAGAGTCTAGGACTGCTTTTAGTGTCCTGGTGGTCCACAGGTAGCATTCCCTGGTCACAATTATAAGATTTTGGGTTTGACTCCTGGTGAGGTGAGGTGTTGATTATATGTAGAAATCTGCATGCTTTATTGGGCTAATGAAATATATATGGATACTCGCTTTTCGAAGCCGAATTTGGTAAAACGTTGCTCTGATCACCTAAGCGGAACGGGTGGTCCCCATTAGAGGTTCACGGCACCATAAGCTCATTGAACAGGCTTTTTGTGAAATATAACAGAGTTCAGGACTGCTTTTTGTGTCCTGGTGGCCCAGAGGTAGCGTTCCCCGGTCACAATTATAAGATCGTTGGTTCGAATCCTGGTGGGGTGAGGTGTTGATTCTATGTAGAAATGTGCGTACTCTATTGGGCTAATGAAATAGATATGGATCCTCGTGTTTCGAAGCCGGATTTAGTAAAACGTTACTCTGAACACCTAAGCGGCACTGGTTGTCCTCATTAGAGGTTCACGGCGCCATAAGCTCGTTGAACAGGCTTTGTGTGAAATATAACAGAGTCTAGGACTGCTTTTAGTGTCCTGGTGGTCCACAGGTAGCATTCCCTGGTCACAATTATAAGATTTTGGGTTTGAATCCTGGTGGGGTGAGGTGGTGATTTTATGTAGAAGTCCGCGTGCTTTATTGGGCTAAATAAATGTATTTGGATCCTAGTGTTTCGTAGCCGGATTTGGTAAAACGTTGCTCTGGTCACCAAGCGGCACGTGTGGTCCCCATTAGAGGTTCACGGCGCCATTAGCTCGTTGAACAGGCTTTGTGTGAAATAATACAGAGTCTAGGACTGCTTTTAGTGTCCTGGTGGTCCTCAGGTAGCATTCCCTAGTCACAATTATAAGATTTTGGGATTGAATCCTGGTGGGGTGAGGTGTTGATTTTATGTAGAAGTCCGCGTGCTTTATTGGGCTAATGAAATATATATGGATCCTCGTGTTTCCAAGCTTGATTTGGTATAACCTTGCTCTTATCACCTAAATGGCACTGGTGGTCCCCAGTAGAGGTTCACGGCGCCATAAGCTCGTTGAACAGGCTTTGTGTGAAATATAACAGAGTTTAGGACTGCTTTTAGTCTCCTGGTGGCCCAGAGGTAGCGTTCCCCGGTCACAATTATAAGATCGTGGGTTTGAATCCTGGTGGGGTGCGGTGTTGATTATATGTAGAAGTTTGCGTGCTTTATTGGGCTAATGATATATATATGGATACTCGTGTTTCGAAGCCGGATTTGGTAAAACGCTGCTCTGAACACCTAAGCGGCACTGGTGGTCCCCAGAAGAGGTTCACGGCGCCATAAGCTCGTTGAACAGGCTTTGCGTGAAATATAACTGAGTCTAGGACTGCTTTCAGTGTCCTGGTGGTCCACAGGTAGCATTCCCTGGTCACAATTATAAGATTTTGGGTTTGAATCCTGGTGGGGTGAGGTGTTGATTTTATGTAGAAGTCTGCGTACGGTATTGGGCTAAAGAAATATATTTGGATCCTCGTGTTTCGTAGCCGCATTTGGTTAAACGTTACTCTGATCACCTAAGCGGCACGGGTGGTCCCCATTAGAGGTTCATAGCGCCATAAGGTCGTTGAACAGGCTTTTTGTGAAATATAGTAGAGTCTAGGACTGCTTTTATTGTCCTGGTGGCCCAGAGGTAGCATACCCCGGTCACAATTATAAGATCGTGAGTCTGAATCCTGGTGGGGTGAGGTGTTGATTATATGTAGAAGTCCGAGTGCTTTATTGGGCTAATGAAATATATATGTATCCGCGTGTTTCCAAGCCGGATTTGGTAAAACGTTGCTCTAATCACCTAAGCGGCACGGGTGGTCCCCATTAGAGGTTCATGGCGCCATGAGGTCGTTGAACAGGCTTTGTGTGAAATATAGTAGCGTCTAGGACTGATTTTATTGTCCTGGTTGCCCAGAGGTAGCGTTCCCTGGTCACAATTATAAGATCGTGGGTTCAAATCCTGGTGGGGTGAGGTGTTGATTATATGTAGAAGTCCGCGTGCTTTATTGGGCTAATGAAAAATATATGGATCCTCGTGTTTTGAAGCCGCATTTGGTAAAACTTTGCTCTGATCACCTAAGGGGCACGGGTGGTCCCATATAGTGGTTCACAGCCCCATAAGCTCGTTGAACAGGCTTTGTGTGAAATATAACAGTCTAGGACGGCTTTTAGTGACCTGGTGGTCCACAGGTAGCATTCCCTGGTCACAATTATAAGATTTTGGTTTTGAATCCTGGTGGGTTGAGGTGTTGATTTTATGTAGAAGTCCGCATGCTTTATTGGGCTAAAGAAATATATTTGGATCCTCGTGTTTCGTAGCCGGATTTGGTAAAACGTTGCTCTGGTCCCCAAGCGGCACGTGTTGTCCCCATTAGAGGTTCACGGCGCAATAAGCTCGTTGAACAGGCATTGTGAAATAAAACAGAGTCTAGGACTGCTTTTAGTGTCCTGGTGGTCCACATGTAGCATTCCCTGGTCAGAATTATAAGATTTTGGGTTTGAATCCTGGTGGGGTGAGGTGTTGATTTTATGTAGAAGTCCGCGTGCTTTATTGGGCTAATGATATATATATGGATCCTCGAGTTTCCAAGCCAGATTTGGTAAAACGTTGCTCTGATCACTTAAGCGGCACGGGTGGTCCTCTATAGTGGTTCACGGCGCCATAAGCTCGTTGAACAGGCTTTGTGTGAAATATAGCAGAGTCTAGGACTGTTTTTATTGTCCTAGTGGCCCAGAGGTAGCGTTCCCCGGTCACAATTAGAAGATCGTGGGTTCGAACCCTGGTGGGGTGAGGTGTTGATTATATGAAGAAGTCCGCGTGCTTTATTGGGCTAATGAAATATATATGGATCCTCATGTTTCGAAGCCCCATTTGGTAAAACGTTGCTCTGATCACCTAAGCAGCACGGGTGGCCCCTATAGTTGTACACAGCGCCATAAGCTCGTTGAACAGGCTTTGTGTGAAATATATTAGAGTCTAGGACTGCTTTTATTGTCCTGGTGGCCCAGAGGTAGCATACCCTGGTCACAATTATAAGATCGTGGGTTTGAATCCTGGTGGGGTGAGGTGGTGATTATATGTAGAAGTCCGAGTGCTTTATTGGGCTAATAAAATATATATGGATCCTCGTGTTTCCAAGCCGGATTTGGTAAAACGTTGCTCTGATCACCTAAGCGGCACGGGTGGTCCCCATTAGAGGTTCATGGAGCCATAAGGTCGTTGAACAGGCTTTGTGTGAAATATAGTAGAGTCTAGGACTGCTTTTATTGTCCTGGTGGCCCAGAGGTAGCATATCCCGGTCTCAATTATAAGATCGTGGGTTTGAATCCTGGTGGGGTGAGGTGTTGATTATATGTAGAAGTCCACATGCTTTATTGGGCTAATGAAAGATATATGGATCCTCGTGTTTCGAAACCGGATTTGGTAAAACGTTGCTCTGATTACCTCAGCGGCACGGGTGGTCCCCATTAGAGGTTCACGGCGCCATAAACTCGCTGAACAGGCTTTGTGTGAAATATAACAGAGTCTAGGACTGCTTTTATTGTCCTGGTGGCCCAGAGGTAGCGTTCCCCGGTCACAATTATAAGATCGTGGGTTCAAATACTGGTGGGGTGAGGTGTTGATTATATGTAGAAGTCCGCGTGCTTTATTGGGCTAATGAAATATATATGAATCCTCCTTGTTTCGACGCCGCATTTGGAAAAACGGTGCTCTGATCACCTAAGCGGCACGGGTGGTCCCCATTAGAGGTTCACAGTGCCATAAGCTCGTTGAACACGCTTTGTGTGAAATATAGCAGAGTCTAGGACTGCTTTTATTGTCCTGGTGGCCCAGAGGTAGCGTTCCCCGGTCACAATTATAAGATCGTGTGTTCAAATCCTGGTGGGGTGAGGTGTTGATTATATGTAGAAGTCCGAGTGCTTTATTGGGCTAATAAAATATATACGGAGCCTCGTGTTTCCAAGCCGGATTTGGTAAAACGTTGCTCTGATCACCTAAGCGGCACGGGTGGTCCCCACTAGAGGTTCATGGCGCCATAAGGTCGTTGAACAGGCTTTGTGTGAAATATAGTAGAGTCTAGGACTGCTTTTATTGTCCTGGTGGCCCAGAGATAGCATATCCCGGTCACAATTATAAGGTCGTGGGTTTGAATCCTGGTGGGGTGAGGTGTTGATTATATGTAGAAGTCCGCATGCTTTATTGGGCTAATGAAATATATATGGATCCTTGTGTTTCGAAGCCGGATTTAGTAAAACGTTGCTCTGATTACCTAAGCGGCACGGGTGGCCACCATTAGAGGTTCACGGCGCCATAAGGTCGTTGAACAGGCTTTGTGTGAAATATAGCAGAGTCTAGGAATGGTTTTATTGTCCTGGTGGCCCAGAGGTAGCGTCCCCAGTTCACAATTATAAGATAGTGGGTTCAAATCCTGTTGGGGTGAGGTGTTGATTATATGTAGAAGTCTGCATGCATTTTTGGGCTAATGAAATATATATGGATCCTCGTTTTTCGAAGCCGGATTTGGTAAAACGTTGCTCTGATCACCTAAGCGGCACGGGTGGTCCCCATTAAAGGTTCATGGCGCCATAAGGTCGTTGAACAGGCTTTGTGTGAAATATGGTAGAGTCTAGGACTGCTTTTATTGTCCTGGTTGCCCAGAGGTAACGTTCCCCAGACACAATTATAAGATCGTGGGTTCAAATCCTGGTGGGGTGAGGTGTTGATTATATGTAGAAGTCCGCATGCATTATTGGGCTAATGAAATATATATGGATCCTCGTGTTTCCAAGCCGGATTTGGTAAAACGTTGCTCTTATCACCTAAGCGGCACAGATGGTCCCCATTAGAGGTTAATGGCGCCATAAGGTCGTTAAACAGGCTTCGTGTGAAATATAGTAGAGTCTAGGACTGCTTTTAGTGTCCTGGTGGTCCACAGGTAGCATTCCCTAATCACAATTATAAGATTTTGGGATTGAATCCTGGTGGGGTGTGGTGTTGATTTTATGTAGAAGTCCGCGTGCTGTATTGGGCTAATGAAATATATATGGATCCACGTGTTTCGAGCCGGATTTGGTAAAACGTTACTGTGATCACCTAAGCGGGACGGGTGGTCCCCATTAGAGGTTCATGGCGCCATAAGGTCGTTGAACAGGCTTTGTGTGAAATATAGTAGAGTCTAGGACTTCTTTTATTGTCCTGGTGGCCCAGAGGTAGCATACCCCGGTCACAATTATAAGATCGTGGGTTTGAATCCTTTGTGGGGTGAGGTGTTGATTATATGTAGAAGTCCGCGTGCTTTATTGGGCTAATGAAATATATATGGACCCTCGTGTTTTGAAGCCGCATTTGGTAAAACGTTGCTCTGATCACCTAAGCGGCACGGGTGGTCCCCATTAGAGGTTCACGGCGCCATAAGCTCGTTGAACAGGGTTTGTGTGAAATATAGCATAGTCTAGGACTGCTATTATTTTCCTGGTGGCCCAGAGGTAGCGTTCCCCTTTCACAATTAAAAGATCGTGGGTTTAAATCCTGGTGGGGTGAGGCGTTGTTTATATGCAGAAGTCTGCGTGCTTTATTGGGCTAATGAAATATATATGGATCCTCGGGTTTCAAAGCCGCATTTGGTTAAACGTTACTCTGATCACCTAAGCGGCACGGGTGGTCCCCATTAGAGGTTAATGGCGCCATAAGGTCGTTGAACAGGCTTTGTGTGAAATATAGTAGAGTCTAGGACTGCTTTTATTGTCCTGGTTGCCAGGAGGTAGCGTTCCCCGGTGACAATTATAAGATCGTGGTTTCAAATCCTGGTGGGGTGAGGTGTTGATTATATGTAGAAGTCTGGGTACTTTATTGGGCTAATGAAATATATATGGATCCACGTGTTTCGAGCCGGATTTGGTAAAACGTTGCTCTGATCACCTAAGCGGGACGGGTGGTCCCTATTAGAGGTTCATGGCGCCATAAGGTCGTTGAACAGGGTTTGTGTGAAATATAGAAGAGTCTAGGACTGCTTTTATTGTCCTGGTGGCCCAGAGGTAGCATACCTCGGTCACAATTATAAGATCGTGGGTCTGAATCCTGGTGGGGTGAGGTGTTGATTATATGTAGAAGTCCGGGTACTTTATTGGGCTAATGAAATATATATGGATCCTCGTGTTTCCAAACCGGATTTTGGAAAACGTTGCTCTTATCACCTAAGCGGCACGGGTGGTCCCCATCAGAGGTTCATGGCGCTATAAGATCGTTGAACAGGCTTTGTGTGAAATATAGTAGTGTCTAGGACTGCTTTTATTGTCCTGGTTGCCAAGAGGTAGCGTTCCCCGGTCACAATTATAAGATCGTGGGTTCAAATCCTGGTGGGGTGAGGTGTTGATTATATGTAGAAGTCCGTGTGCTTTATTGGGCTAATGAAATATATATGGATCCTCGTGTTTCGAAGCCGGATTTGGTAAAACGTTGCTCTGATCACCTAAGCGGCACGGGTGGTCCGCATTAGAGGTTCACGGCGCCATAAGCTCGTTGAACAGGCTTTGTGTGAAATATACCAGAGTCTAGGAATGCTTTTATTGTCCTGGTGGCCCAGAGGTAGCTTTCCCCGGTCACAATTATAAGATCGTGGGTTCAAATCCTGGGGGGGTGAGGTGTTGAATATATGTAGAAGTCCGTGTGCTTTATTGGGCTAATGAAATATATATGGATCCTCGTGTTTCGAAGCCGCATTTGGTAAAACGTTGCTCAGATCACCTACGCGGCACGGGTGGTCTCCTATAGTGGTTCACAGCGCCATAAGCTCGTTGAACAGGCTTTGTGTGAAATATAGCAGAGTTTAGGACTGCTTTTATTGTCCTGGTGGCCCAGAGGTAGCGTTCCCCGGTCACAATTATAAGATCGTGGGTTTGAATCCCTGTTGGGTGAGGTCTTGATTATATGTAGAAGTCCGAGTGCTTTATTGGGCTTATGAAATATATATTGATCCTCGTGTTTTGAAGCCGCATTTGGTAAAACGTTGCTCTCATCACCTAAGCGGCACGCGTGGTCCCCATTAGAGGTTCATGGCGCCATAAGGTCGTTGAACAGGCTTTGTGTGAAATATGGTAGAGTCTAGGACTGCTTTTATTGTCCTGGTTGCCCAGAGGTACCGTTCCCCGGTCACAATTATAAGATCGTGGGTTCAAATCCTGGTGGGGTGAGGTGTTGATTATATGTAGAAGTCCGTGTGCTTTATTGGGCTAATGAAATATATATGGATCCTCGTGTTTCGAAGCCGCATCTGGTAAAAAGTTGCTCTGATCACCTAAGCGGCACGGGTGGTCTCCTATAGTGGTTCACAGCGCCATAGGCTCGTTGAACAGGCTTTGTGTGAAATATAGCAGAGTCTAGGACTGCTTTTATTGTCCTGGTGGCCCAGAGGTAGCGTTCCCCGGTCACAATATAAGATCGTGGGTTTGAATCCTGGTGGGGTGAGGTGTTGATGATATGTAGAATTCCGAGTGCTTTATTGGGCTAATGAAATATATTTTGATCCTCGTGTTTCGAAGCCGGATTTGGTAAAACGTTGCTCTGATCACCTAAGTGGCACGGGTGGTCCGCATTAGAGGTTCACGGCGCCATAAGCTCGTTGAACAGGCTTTGTGTGAAATATACCAGAGTCTAGGACTGCTTTTATTGTCCTGGTGGCCCAGAGGTAGCTTTCCCGGTCACAATTATAAGATCGTGGGTTCACAAAATCCTGGTGGGGTGAAAGGTGTTGATTATATGTAGAAGTCCGCGTGCTTTATTGGGCTAATAGAAATATATGGATCCTCCTTGTTTCAGCGCCTCATTTGTTAAACGTTGCTCTGATCACCTAAGCGGCAGGTGGTCCCCATTAGAGGTTCACGGTGCCATAAGCCCGTTGAACAGGCTTTGTGTGAAATATAGCAGAGTCTAGGAATGCTTTTATTGTCCTGGTGGCCCAGAGGTAGCGTCCCCCGGTCACAAATATAAGATAATGGGTTCAAATCCTGGTGGGGTGAGGTGTTGATTATATGTAGAAGTCCGTGTGCTTTATTGGGCTAATAAAATATATATGGATCCTCGAGTTTCGAAGCCGCATTTAGTAAAACGTTGCTCTGATCACCTAAGAGGCATGGGTCGTCCCCATTAGAGGTTCACGTCGCCATAAGCTCGTGAAACAGGCTTTGTGTGAAATATAGCAGAGTCTAGGACTGCTTTTATTGTTCTAGTGTCCCAGAGGTAGCGTTCCACGGTCACAATTATAAGATCGTGGGTTCAAATCCTGGTGGGGTGAGATGTTGATTATATGTAGAAGTCCGCGTGCTTTATTGGGCTAATGAAATATATATGGATCCACGTGTGTCGAAGCCGGATTTGGAAAAACGTTACTCTGATCACCTAAGCGGCACGGGTTGTCCCCATTAGAGGTTCATGGCGCCATAAGGTCGTTGAACAGGCTTTGTGTGAAATATAGTAGAGTCTAGGACTGCTTTTATTGTCCTGGTTGCCAAGAGGTAGCGTTCCCCGGTCACAATTATAAGGTCGTGGGTTCAAATCCTGGTGGGGTGAGATGTTGATTATATGTAGAAGTCCGTGTGCTTTATTGGGCTAATGAAATATATATGGATACTCGTGTTTCGAAGCCGCATTTGGTAAAACGTTGCTCTGATCACCTACGCGGCACGGGTGGTCTCCTATAGTGGCTCACAGCGCCATAAGCTCGTTGAACAGGCTTTGTGTGAAATATAGCAGAGTTTAGGACTGCTTTTATTGTCCTGGTGGCCCAGAGGTAGCGTTCCCCGGTCACAATTATAAGATCGTGGGTTTGAATCCTGGTTGGGTGAGGTGTTGATTATATGTAGAAGTCCGAGTGCTTTATTGGGCTTATGAAATATATATTGATCCTCGTGTTTCGAAGCCGGATTTGGTAAAACGTTGCTCTGATCACCTAAGCGGCACGGGTGGTCGGCATTAGAGGTTCACGGCGCCATAAGCTCGTTGAACAGGCTTTGTGTGAAATATACCAGAGTCTAGGATTGCTTTTATTGTCCTGGTGGCCCAGAGGTAGCTTTCCCCGGTCACAATTATAAGATCGTGGGTTCAAATCCTGGTGGGGTGAGGTGTTGATTATATGTAGAAGTCCGTGTGCTTTATTGGGCTAATGAAATATATATGGATCCTCGTGTTGCGAAGCCGCATTTGGTAAAACGTTGCTCTGATCACCTACGCGGCACGGGTGGTCTCCTATAGTGGTTCACAGCGCCATAACCTCGTTGAACAGGTTTTGTGTGAAATATAGCAGAGTTTAGGACTGCTTTTATTGTCCTGGTGGCCCAGAGGTAGCGTTCCCCAGTCACAATTATAAGATCGTGGGTTTGAATCCCTGTTGGGTGAGGTCTTGATTATATGTAGAAGTCCGAGTGCTTTATTGCGCTTATGAAATATATATTGATCATCGTGTTTTGAAGCCGCATTTGGTAAAACGTTGCTCTCATCACCTAAGCGGCACGCGTGGTCCCCATTAGAGGTTCATGGCGCCATAAGGTCGTTGAACAGGCTTTGTGTGAAATATGGTAGAGTCTAGGACTGCTTTTATTGTCCTGGTTGCCCAGAGGTAGCGTTCCCCGGTCACAATTATAAGATCGTGGGTTCAAATCCTGGTGGGGTGAGGTGTTGATTATATGTAAAAGTCCGTGTGCTTTATTGGGCTAATGAAATATATATGGATCCTCGTGTTTCGAAGCCGCATTTGGTAAAAAGTTGCTCTGATCACCTAAGCGACACGGGTGGTCTCCTATAGTGGTTCACAGCGCCATAAGCTCGTTGAACAGGCTTTGTGTGAAATATAGCAGAGTCTAGGACTGCTTTTATTGTCCTGGTGGCCCAGAGGTAGCGTTCCCCGGTCACAATATACGATCGTGGGTTTGAATCCTGGTGGGGTGAGGTGTTGATTATATGTAGAATTCCGAGTGCTTTATTGGGCTAATGAAATATATTTTGATCCTCGTGTTTCGAAGCCGGATTTGGTAAAACGTTGCTCTGATCACCTAAGCGGCACGGGTGGTCCGCATTAGAGGTTCACGGCGCCATAAGCTCGTTGAACTGGCTTTGTGTGAAATATACCAGAGTCTAGGACTGCTTTTATTGTCCTGGTGGCCCAGAGGTAGCGTTCCCCGGTCACAATATACGATCGTGGGTTCAAATCCTGGTGGGGTGAGGTGTTGATTATATGTAGAAGTCGCGTGCTTTATTGGGCTAATGAAATATATATGGATCCTCCTTGTTTCGACGCCTCATTTGTTAAAACGTTGCTCTGATCACCTAAGCGGCACGGGTGGTCCCCATTAGAGGTTCACGGTGCCATAAGCCCGTTGAACAGGCTTTGTGTGAAATATAGCAGAGTCTAGGAATGCTTTTATTGTCCTGGTGGCGCAGAGGTAGCGTCCCCCGGTCACAAATATAAGATAGTGGGTTCAAATCCTGGTGGGGTGAGGTGTTGATTATATGTAGAAGTCCGTGTGCTTTATTGGGCTAATAAAATATATATGGATCCTCGAGTTTCGAAGCCGCATTTAGTAAAACGTTGCTCTGATCACCTAAGAGGCATGGGTCGTCCCCATTAGAGGTTCACGTCGCCATAAGCTCGTGAAACAGGCTTTGTGTGAAATATAGCAGAGTCTAGGACTGCTTTTATTGTCCTAGTGTCCCAGAGGTAGCGTTCCACGGTCACAATTATAAGATCGTGGGTTCAAATCCTGGTGGGGTGAGATGTTGATTATATGTAGAAGTCCGCGTGCTTTATTGGGCTAATGAAATATATATGGATCCACGTGTGTCGAAGCCGGATTTGGAAAAACGTTACTCTGATCACCTAAGCGGCACGGGTTGTCCCCATTAAAGGTTCATGGCACCATAAGGTCGTTGAACAGGCTTTGTGTGAAATATAGTAGAGTCTAGGACTGCTTTTATTGTCCTGGTGGCCCAGAGGTAGCGTTCCCCTTTCACAATTATAAGATCGTGGGTTTAAATCCTGGTGGGGTGAGGCGTTGATTATATGCAGAAGTCTGCGTGCTTTATTGGGCTAATGAACTATATATGGATCCTCGGGTTTCAAAGCCACATTTGGTTAAACGTTGCTCTGATCACCTAAGCGCCACGGGTGGTCCCCATTAGAGGTTCATGGCGCCATAAGATCGTTGAACAGGCTTTGTGTGAAATATAGTAGAGTCTAGGACTGCTTTTATTTTCCTGGTGCCCCAGAGGTAGCGTTCCCCTTTCACAATTATAAGATATTGGGTTTAAATCCTGGTGGGGTGAGGCGTTGATTATATGCAGATGTCTGCGTGCTGTATTGGGCTAATGAAATATATATGGATCCTCGGGTTTCGAAGCCGCATTTGGTTAAACGTTACTCTAATCACCTAAGCGCCACGGGTGGTCCCCATTAGAGGTTCATGGCGCCATAAGGTCGTTGAACAGGCTTTGTGTGAAATATAGTTGAGTCTAGAACTGCTTTTATTGTCCTGGTGGCGCAGAGGTAGCGTTCCTGGTCACAATTATAAGATCGTGAGTTCAAATCCTGGTGGGGTGAGGTGTTGATTAAATGTAAGAAGTCCACGTGCTTTATTGGGCAAAATGAAATATATAGCGGTCCTTCTTGTTTCGAATCGCATTTGGTGGAAATGTTGGTCTGATCACCTAAAGCGGCTTGCGGGTGGTCCCCATTAAAGCATATAAAGCTCATTGAACAGGCTTTGTGTGGAATATAGCAGAGTCTGGGACTGCTTTTATTGTCTGGTGGCCCAGAGTAGCGTCCCCAGTCACAATTATAAGATTGTGGGTTCAAATCCTGGTGGGGTGAGGTGTTGATTATATGTAGAAGTCAGCGTGCTTTAATGGTCTAATGAAATATATATGGATCCACGGGTTTCGAAGCCAAATTTGGTAAAACGTTGCTCTGATCACCTAAGCTGCATGGGGGGTCCCCATTAGATGTTCACGGCGTCATAAGCTCGTTGAACAGGCTTTGTGTGAAATATAGCAGAGTCTAGGAATGCTTTTAATGTCCTGGTGGGCCAGAGGTAGCGTTCCCCGGTCACAATTAGAAGATCGTGGGTTCAAATCCTGGTGGGGTGAGGTGTTGATTATTTGAAGAAGTCCGCATGCTTTATTGGGCTAATGAAATATATATGGATCCTCGTGTTTCGAAGCCGCATTTGGTAAAACGTTGCTCTGATCACCTAAGCGGCATGGGTGGTCCCCATTAGAGGTTAAGCTGCATAAGCTCGTTGAACAGGCTTTGTGTGAAATAGCAGAGTCTAGGAATGCTTTTATTGTCCTGGTGGGCTAGAGGTAGCGTTCCCGGTCACAATTAGAAGATCGTGGGTTTGAATCCTGGTGGGGTGAGGTTTTGATTATATGGAATAGTCCGCATGCTTTATTGGGCTAATGAAATATATATGGATCCTCGTGTTTCGAAGCCACATTTGGTAAAACGTTGCTATGATCACCTAAGCGGCATGGG
>NW_024727635.1:0-32840 GCF_018991925.1 Homarus americanus
GAAAAATTTCGGAAATTTTTGAAAATTTTGGAAAATTTTGGAAAAATTTGGAAAAATTTTGGAAAATTTTTCGGAAAATTTTTAGGAAAAAGGGTACGGAAAATTTTGGAAAATTTTTGGAAAATTTTGGAAAAATTTGGAAGAAGAATTTTGGAAAATTTTCGGAAAATTTTGGAAAAATTTCCGGAAAATTTTGGAAAATTTGAAAAAAATTTCGGAAAATTTTTGGAAAAAATTTTGGAAAAATTTTTCGGAAAATTTTCAAGAGTATGGAAAATTTTTGGAAAATTTTGGAAAATTTTCTGAAAATTTTGGAAAAATTTTGAAAATTTTGGAGAAAATTTTTAAAACCTGAGAAATTTTCGAAAAATTTTTCGGAAAATTTTTCGGAAATTGTTGAAATTTTGGAAAATTTTGGAAAATTTTCGAAAGGGTACTGGAAAGAATTACAGAAAAATTTTGGAAAATTTTACAAAGAGGCCATTTGGAAAATTCTGAAAATTTTGAAAATTTTGGAAAATTTTTGGAGAAAATTTTGGAAAATTTTTGGAAATTTTTGGAAAAATTTTGGAAAATTTTGGAAAAATTTTGGAAAGGGTACACAAAAGAGTACGGAAAATTTTGGAAAATTTTTCCGAAAGGCTGAAAATTTTGGAAAATTTTTGGAAAATTTTTCGAGAATTTTACTGGAAATTTTCGAAAAGATACTACTGGAAAATTTAAGGAAAATTTTTGGAAAATTTTTGGAAAATTTTCGAAAAATTTTAAGAAAAATTTCAGAAATTTTTGGAAAATTTACAAAGAAAATTTTTGGAAAATTTTTGGAGAAAATTTTTGGAAAAATTTTCGGAAAATTTTGGAAAAATTTTACGGAAATTTTTGGAGAAAATTTTGGAAAAATTTCGGAAATTTTGGAAAATTTTGGAGGAAAATTTTGGAAAATTTTGGAAAAATTCTGAAAATTATTGGAAAACTTTGGAAAATTTTTTGGAAAATTTTGGAAAATTTTTGGAAATTTTTTCGGAAAATTTTTGGAAAATTTTGGAAGAATTTCGAGAAAAATTTTGGAAAAATTTCGGAAAATTTTTGGAAAATTTTGGAAAAATTTCCGGAAAAATTTTCGAAAATCTTTCCGGAAAATTTCTGAAAAAATCTAGGGAAATTTTTGGAAAATCTAGGGAAATTTTGAAGAAAAATCTAGGGGAGAATTTTTGGAAAATCTAGGGAAATTTTTGGAAAATCTGGAGAAATTTTTTAAATTTTTTTGAAAATTTTTGGAAATTTGCAGATTTTCAAAAGATCTAGATTTTAAAATTCCTAGATTTTTTCAAGAAATTCCCCAGATTTCAAAATTTCCCCAGATTTTCAAAAAATTTACTTGAATTTTCCCAAATTTTTGTTTTTGGAAATTTTCTGAAAATTTTTGGGGAAAATTTTGGAAAAATTTCGAAAATTTTTCGAAAATCTCGGGAAATTTCTGAAAAATCTAGGAAATTTTGGAAAATCTAGGAAATTTTTGAAAAATCTAGGGAAATTTTTTTTGGAGAAAATCTAGGGAAATTTTTTGGAAAATCTGGAGAAATTTTTTTAAATTTTTAAATTTTTCAGGAAATTTCCCCAGATTTACTAAAAATTCTAGATTTTCAAAAAATTCTAGATTTTTCAGAATTTCCCCAGATTTTTCAAAAGAATTTCCCCAGATTTTCAAAAATTCACCAGATTTTCCCAAATTTTTAGGAAAATTTTGAAATTTTTCTGAAAATTTTGGAAAATTTTGGAAAAAATTTCAGAGAAAATTTTCGAAAATCTCGGGAAATTTCTGAAAAAATCTAGGGAAATTTTTGGAAAAGAAATCTGGGAAATTTTTTGAAAAATCTGAGGGAAATTTTTGGAGAAAATCTAGGGAAATTTTGGAAAATCTGGAGAATTTTTTAAATTTTGAAATTTTTGGAAATTTCCCCAGATTTCTCCCAAGATTTTCCAAAATTCCTAATTTCAAGAAATTTCCCCAGATTTCAAAAATTTCACCCCCCAGATTTTTCAAAAATTCACCAGATTTTCCCAATTTTTTTGGAAAATTTTTGGAGAATTTTCTGAAAATTTTGGAAAATTTTGGAAAAAATTTCGGAAAATTTTCCGAAAATCTCAGGAAACTGCGAAAAATCTAGGGAAATTTTGGAAAATCTAGGGGGCTTTTGAGAAAAATCACAGAAATTTTTGGAAAATCTAGGGAAATTTTTTGGAAAATCTGGAGAATTTTTTAGAATTTTGAAATTTTTGGAAATTTCCCCAGTTTTCCAAAAAGTCTAGATTTTCAAACCCTGGGCCCCACCTCAGAAATTTCCCCGGGCCCCTCCAAGAGGCCTCCCCAGATTTTTCAAAAATTCACCAGATTTTCCCAAATTTTTGGAAAATTCTTGGTGGATCCAAACAAACATCCGGAGCGGCCTTCTACACTCAAGGTCAGCCCTCTGAAAAATTTTTGGAAAATTTTTGAAAATTTTGAAAATTTTCCAAAAATTTTCAAAAATGTCCCAAAATTATCAGAAAATTTTCAACTATTTTCCAAAAAAATTTCCAAAAATTTTTCCAAAATTTTCAAAAAATTTTCAAAATTTTAAAATATTTTACAAAATTTTCAGAAAATTTTCCAAAATTTTCTTCTTAAAATTTTCCAAAATTTTTCAAAACATTTCCTAAAATTTTCAGAAAATTTTCCAAAATTTTCTAAATTGTTCACAATTTTTCAAAAAATGGTTACGTAGTTCCTCCACCATGGAGCCTCCACCAGCCACATTCAAAATTACTGACCTAGGCGATAGTAAAGCCTCACTCCAGAGAGGACCTCAAAAATAACTCTGGAAGCCATAGCCACCGAGACACTGGCAGATGCAGCATGATACTACAGATGGCTTGGGGGATCCAAACATCATACATCCGGAGCGGCCTTCTACACCTAAGGTCAGACCTCTGAAATTTTTTTTAAAATTTTGAAAATTCAAAATTTTCAAAATTTTCAAAAAATGTCCTAAAATTATCGGAAAATTTTCAACAATTTTCCAACAAATTTCAAAAATTTTCCAAAAATTTTTCAAAATTTTTAAAAAATTTCCTGAAAATTTTCCAAAATTTTCAGTAATTTTCCCAAATTTTAAAATTTCAAAATATTTCACAAAATTTCAGAAAATTTTCCAAAAATTTTCCAAAATTTTCCTAAAAATTTTCCAAACTCCAAAATTTTCAAAATATTTCAAAACATTTCCCAAAATTTCAAAATTTTTGAAATTTTCAAAATTTTCTGAATTTTCAAAAATTTTCAGAAAATTTTTCAAAATATTTCAAAAATTTCTAAATTTTCAGAAAATTTTCCAAAAATTTTCTGTAAAATTGTTCACAATTTTTCAAAATGGTTATGTAGTTCCTCCACCAGCCACATTCAAAATTACCGACCTAGGCGATAGAAGCCTACCCAGAAGGAGGACTCAAAAATAACTCTGGAAGCCATAGCTACCGGAGACATCGGCAGATGCAGCATCATACTTCACAGATGGCTCGGTGGATCCAAAACATCAAACATCCGGAGCGGCCTTCAAGACACAGTCAGCCCCTCTGAAAAATTTTTGTATCTTTGAAAATTTTGAAAACTTTCCAAAATTTTCAAAAAATGTCCCAAAATTATCAGAAAATTTTCAACAATTTCCAAAAAATTTCAAAATTTTCCAAAATTTTCAAATTTTTTCAAATTTTTAAATATTTCATAAAATTTTCAGAAAATTTTCCAAAATTTTCCAAAATTTTTCAAAATTTTTTCAAAATATTTCAAAATATTTCCTGAAAATTTTCAGAAAATTTTCCAAAATTTTCTAAAATTGTTCACAATTTTCAAAAATGGTTACGTAGTTCCTCCACCATGGAGCTTCCACCAGCCACATTCAAAATTACTGACCCAGGCGATAGTGAAGCCTACCTCCAGAAGGAGCTCAAAAAATAACTCTGAAGCCATAGCCACTGAGACACTGGCAGATGGCATGATACTACAGATGGCTTGGTGGATCCAAACATCATACATCCGAGCGGCCTTCTACACCCAAGGTCAGACCTCTGAAATATTTTTGAAAATTTTTCGAAAATCTTCAAAATTTTCAAAATTTTTCGAAAATTTTTCAAAATTTTCAGGTATCTTTTCAAAAATTCTTCCGGAAAATTTTTCAAAATATTTCAAAAATTTCAAAAATTTTCTGAAAAATTTTCCAAAATTTTCTAAAATGTTCACAATTTTCAAAAATGGTTACGTAGTTCCTCCACCATGGAGCTCTCCACCAGCCACATTCAAAATTACCGACCTAGGCGATAGTAAAGCCTACTTAAGGAGGACCTAAAAATAACTCTGGAGTCATAGCCACCGAGACACCGCAGATGGCATGATATTTCAGATGTCTGTGATCCAAATATCATACATCCGATGGCTCTACACCTGGGTCGACCTTGAAAATTTTTTGGTAATTTTTCGAAATTCTTCAAAAATTTTCTGAAAATTTTCAAAAATTTTCTAAAATTGTTCTCACAATTTCAAAAAATGGTTACTGTAGTTCCTCCACCATGGAGCCTCCACCAGCCACATTCAAAATTACCGACCTAGGCGATAGTAGGCCTACCTCCAGAAGGACCTCAAAAAATAACCTGGAAGTCATAGCCACCGAGACTCCGGCTGATGCAGCATCATACTTCACAGACGGCTTGGTGGTTCAAAAATATCAAACATCCGGAGCGGCTTTCTACACTTAAGGTCAGACCTCTGAAAATTTTTTGAAAATTTTCGAATCTTCGAATAATTTTCAAAAAATGTCCTAAACATTTCCAAAATTTCAGAAAATTTTCCAAAAATTTTCTAAATTGTTCACAATTTTTCAAAAATGGTTACGTAGTTCCTTCCACCATGGAGCTCCACCAGCCACATTCAAATTACCGACCCAGGGTGATAGTAAAGCCTACTCCAGAAGGAGGACCTCAAAAATAACCTGGAAGCTATAGCTACTTGAGACACCGGCAGATGCAGCCGTTCACACCTGTTGGTCAGACCTCTGAAAATTTTTCCCAAAATTTTCGCACTCTTCGAAAATTTCAGAAATTTTCCAGTAATTTTCCAAAATTTTTCAAAATATTTCAAACATTTTGCAAAAATTCAGATTATTTTCTTAAAAATTCAAGAAATTTGTTCATACCAAAAATGGTTACGTAGTTCTCCACCATGGAGCTCCACCAGCCACATATCTGTGCCACTGGGACCCAGGCGATAGTAGCTCACTCCAGAAGGAGGACCCCAAAATAACTCCAGCTATAGCCACTGAGACACCGGCAGATGGCATGATACTCACAGATG
Source organism: Homarus americanus (assembly GCF_018991925.1). Lineage (NCBI taxonomy): Eukaryota > Metazoa > Arthropoda > Malacostraca > Decapoda > Nephropidae > Homarus > Homarus americanus. The sequence continues at coordinate 5,381 of NW_024727635.1, forward strand.
GCCTGTGGATCCAAACATCATACATCCGGGAGCGGCTTCTCATGCACCAAGGTCAGGACCTCTGAAAATTTTTGAATATTTTCTGAAAATCTTCTTGCACCTTTGTGTAATTCGAAATTTTCAAAATTCTCAATGAGTTTCAAAATTTCCGGTAATCTTTTCCAAAATTTTCAAAGCTGGGAATTTATCCGAAAATTTTCAGAAATTTTCCAAAAAATTTTCCAAAATTTTCCAAAATTTTCAAAAATTTCGTAACTTCTGTACTTGTAGTAATTTTTCAAAAATTTTCCAAAATTTTCCATAATTTTCAGAAAAATTCTTCCAAAATTTTAAATATTTCCTGTACCCTTTGTAGTAAATTTCCAAAATTTTCTAAAATTGTTCACAATTTTTCAAAAATGGTTACGAAGTTCCTCCAATTATGGAGCTCTTCACCAGCCACACATTCAAAATTACCGCCGACCCAGGGCGATAGTAAAGCCCACTTCCAGAAGTTGACCTCAAAAATAACTCTAAATATAGCTACTGAGACACCGGCGATTGAAGTATGATACTACAGATGTACCAGGATCCAAAATATATGGCACATCTGAGTAGCTTTCACACTAAGGTCAGACCTCTGTTAGTAAATTTTTTTAAAATTTTGAAATTAAAAATTTTTTCTAAAATTTTAAATTTTTCGTACCTTTATCCGAAAATTTTTCAGAAATTTTCCAAATAAATTTAAAATTTTCAGAAAATTTTCTTTCCAGTAAAAATATTCCAAAAATTTTTCAAAAAATTCAAAATATTTCCCAAAATTTTCTGAAAAATTTTCCAAAATTTTCCAAATTTTCCAAATTTTTTCAAATAATGGTTATATTAGTTCTCCACCATGGAGCTCTCAATACACCAGCCACATTCAAATTACCGACCTAGGCAATAGTAAATCCTACTCCAGAAGGAGGACCAAAATAACTGAAGCTATAGCCACCGAGACACACCGGCAGATGCAGCATGATACTTCACAGATGGCTCGGTGATCCAAACATCATACATCCGGGAGTGGCCTTCTACACCCAAGGCTTCATATTTCGTAATTCTTGAAAATTTCGAAAAATTAAAAATTCTGAAATTTTCAAAAATTTTCAAAAATTATCAAAATTTTCGTAATTTTTTCTTGGGGAATTTTCAAAATTTTTCAAAAATTATCCGAAAATTTTCAGAAATTTTCAAAATCTTCCAAAAATTTTGTAGCTTCAAAAAATATCTTAAAATTTTTCAAAAAATTCAAATATTTCCAAAATTTTGTAGCCTTTTCCAAAATTTCCAAATTTTCTGTAATTTTCTCCAAAATTTCGTGTACCTTCCAAAATTTTAAAAATTTCCAAAATTCTCAAAAATATTCAAAATTATCTGAGAAATTTTCAGAAATTTTCCAAAAATTTTCCCAATTTTTCAAAAATTTCAAAAAATTTCCTGCTAAAATTTTTAGAAAATTTTCCAAAATTTTCCTGTGGGGCTTCTTAAATTTTCCGGTAAATTTTCCATGAAAATTTTCGTAAATATTTCAAAACATTCTGTAAAATTTTTCGTAGTACCTTTCCAAAAATTTTCTAAAATTGTTCAAAATTTTTTCAAAAATGGTTACGTAGTTCCTCCACCAAGGGAGCTTCCACCAGCCACATTAAAATTATTGACCTAGGCGATAGTAAAGCCTACTCCAGAAGGAGGACCTCAAAAATAACTCTAAATATATTACCGAGACACCGGCAGATGCAGCTGTCTACACCTAAGGTCAGACCTCTGAAAAATTCTTTTCCTAAAATTTTCAAAATTTTCCGAAAATTTTCAGAAATTTTCCAGTACTCTCCAAAATTTTTCAAAATATTTCAAAACATTTCCCAAATTCTCAGATTATTTTCCAAAATTTGTTAAAATTGTTCACAATTTTTCAAAATGGTTATGTAGTTCCTCCACCATGGAGCTCCCACCAGCCATATTCAAAACAATGACCTAGGTGAGGAAAGTTTTACCTCCAGGCTGAGGACCTGCACATCTCAGCCACAGCTACTGAGACACCGGTGATGCAGCATGATACTCACAGCATGGCTCTGGTGGATCCAAACATCATACATCCGAGTGGCCTTCACACCCAAGGTCAGACCTCTGAAAATTTTTGAACATTTTCGAAAATCTTCAAAAAATTTCTGTAATTTCTGCACCTTTCAAAAATTTTGTAATATTTTCAAAAGTAACTTCCGAATTTTTCCAAAAATTTCAAAGTTTCAAATTTATCCGAAAATTTTTTCAGAATTTTCCAAAATTCTTCCAAATTTTCAAAATTTTTCGAAAATTTTAAAAATTTCCTGAATTTTCAGAAATTTTCAAAATTTTCCCAAAATTTTAAAATTTTCAGAATTTTCCAAAATTTTCAAAATATTTCCTAAATTTCAGGAAAATTCTCTGTAATTTTTCTTAAAATTGTTCACACAATTTTTCAAAATGTATATGTTCTCCACCATGAGCCCACCAGCCACACCAAAATTACTTTCCTAAAATTTTCAGAAAATTTTCCAAAAATCTTTCTAAAATTGTTCACAATTTTTCAAAAATTACATGTAGTTCTCCACCATGGATTTCCACCAGCCACATTCAAAATTACGTGGTGTGTGTTGGTGTTTGGGTGGGGGGGTGGTGTTTTTTGTGGTGTGTTTTGTTGGTTTTGGTGTTGTTTTGGTTTTTGTTTTTTTTTTTTTGAATGTTTTAGTGGGTTTAATTTTTTTCAAAATTATCCGAAAATTTTTTCTTTAGAATTTTCTGTAAATTTTCCAAAATTTTCAGAAAATTTTTCAAAATATCCCAAAAATTTTCAAAAATTCAAAATATTTCCTAAAATTTTGTGGAAAATTTTAAAAATTTTCCAAAATTTTCCAAAATTTTTTTTCAAAAATGGTTACATAGTTCCTCCACCATGGAGTTTGTCAGCCACATTCAAATTACTGACCCAGGCGATAGTGCCTACCTCCAGAGTGACCTCAAAATAACTCTGAAGCTATAGCACCGAAACACCGTGAGATGCAGCATGATATCACAGATGGCTTGGTGATCCAAACATCACACATCCGAGCGGCTTTTCTAACTAAGGTGCAGACTCTCTGAAAATTTTTGGAATTTTTCGAAATTTTTAAAAATTTTTCCAAAAATTTCAAAAATTTTCCAAAAATTTCAAAAATTTCAAAAAATTTTCAGTAATATTCAAAATTATCCGGTAATTTTTCAGAATTTTTGTAAATTTTCCCAAATTTTTAAAATTTATTTTGATTATTTTCAGAGAAATTTTCAAAATTTTGTGTTTTTAAAATTTTCCTTAGAATTTTCCGGTAAATTTTTCAAATATTTCAAACATTTCCTAAAATTTTCTGATTATTTTCCAGAAAATTTGTTAAATTGTTCACAATTTCAAAAATGGTTGGCTGTAGTTCTTCCACCATGGAGCTTCCACCAGCCACATTCAAAATTACTGACCCAGGCGATAGTAGCTTACTCTGGTATGAGGACCTCAAAAATAACTCTGGGCATAGCCACTGAGATACCTGCAGTGCAGCATGATACTTCAGATGGCTCTGGATCCAGCATCATACATCCGGAGTGCCTTACACTGCTAGTCTGACCTCTGAAATTTTTTAATATTTTTCGTTTCAAAAATTTTTAAAATTTTTCGGTAATTTTTCAAAATTTTCAAATATTTTCAAAAATTTCCGTAATTTTCCAAAAATTTCAAAGTTTTGGGATTTATCTGTAGGTTTTTCAGAAATTTTCAAAATTTTCCAAAATTTCAAAATTTTTCAAAAATTTCTGTTCCTAAAATTTTCTGTGTTTTTCCAAATTTTAAAATTGTTTCAATTTTTTCAAAAATGGTTACGTAGTTCTCCACCATGGAGCTTCCACCAGCCACATTCAAAATACTGACGTAGGGATAGTAAAGTTTTACCTCGATGACCTCCAAAATAACTTGGAGCTATAGCCATCGAGAGATCGGGCAGATGAAGCATGATACTTCACAGATGGCCTGGTGGATCCAAAACATCACATCCGGAGCGGCCTTCACACCTAAGGTCAGACCTCTTGAAATTTTTTAAAATTTTAGAAAATTTTCAAAAATCTTCAAAAAATTTCAGTGTTTTCCAGTAATTTGTAAATTTTCCAAAAATTTTCAAAATATTCAGTAATTATCCGAAAATTAGAATTTTTCCGCAATATTTTCCAAATTTTTCGTAAAATTTAAAAAATTTCTTAATTATTTTTCAGAAAATTTTCCAAAATTTTTCTCTGTAAATTTTTCCAAAATTTCCGAAAATTTTCCGAAAATTTTTCAAAATATTTCAAACATTTCAAAATTTTCAGAAAATTTCTGAAATTTTCAAATTGTTCAATTTTTTCAAAATATTTGTTGTCTCTCCACCATGGAGCCCCCACCAGCCACATTCAAAATTACTGACCTAGGGATAGTAGCTTCACTTGCAGGAGGACCTCAAAAATAACTCTGGAATATAGCTACTGAGATACTGGCAGATGCAGCCGTCTACACCTGTTGTCAGACCCTCTGAAAGTTTTTTCTCTAAAATTTTTAAAAAATTTTCTGAAAATTTTCAGAATTTTCCAAAATTTTTCAAAATTTTTCAAAATATTTCAAAACATTTCTAAAATTTTCAGTGAAAATTTTCAGTAAATTTCTAAAATTGTTTACAATTTTTTTTCAAAATGTTTTTGTGTTCTCCAGCATGGAGCTTCCACGTTGCACATTCAAATTACTGACCTAGGCGATAGGTTTACCTAAAGGGAGGACCTCAAAAATAACTCCAGCTATAGATACTGAGACACCGGCAGATGGTGCATGATACTTCAGATGGCTCGGTGGATCCAAACATCATACATCCGGGAGCGGCTCTACACCCAAGGTCAGACCCTCTGAAAATTTTTTGGTGAAAATTTTGAAAATTTTCAAAATTTTCCAAAATGTTTTTAAAATTTGCAAATTTTTTTAAAAATTATCCGGTTTTTTCAGAAATTTTCGTGGTTTTTCCAAATTTTCAGAAAAATTTTCCAAAAATATTCCAAAATTTTTCAAAAATGAATATTTCCAAAATTTTCTGTGAAAATTTTTCAAAAATGTATTACGTAGTTGCTCCACCATGGAGCCTCACACCAGCCACATTCAAAATTACCGACCTAGGCGATAGTAAAGCCTTACCTCCAGAAGGACCTCAAAAATAACCTGGAAGTATAGCCACCGAGAGACACCGGCAGATACTCCAGATGGCCTGGTGATCCAAACATCATACATCCGGAGCGGCCTCTACACCAAGGTCAACTCTCGAAAATTTTTGAATTCTTGAAAAATTTCAAAATTTTTGAAATTTTTCAAAATTTCAAAAAATTTCAAAAATTTTCTAAAAAATTTTCTAAAAATTTTCAAAATTTTTCAAAAATTATCCGAAAATTTTTTCAGAAATTTTCCAAAATTTTCCGTAATTTTCAGAAAATTTAAAATATTCCAAAATTTTTCAAAATTCAAATATTTCCAAAAATTTTCAGAAAATTTTTCCAAAAATTTTCCAAATTTTCTAAAATTTTTCAAAAATGGTTACATAGTTCCTCCACCATGGAGCTCTACACCAGCCACATTCAAAATTACCGACCCAGGCGATAGTAAAGCCTACTCCAGAAGGAGGACCTCAAAAATAACTGAAGCCATGGCCACCGAGACACCGGCAGATGGCATGATATTTCACAGATGGCTTGGTGGATCCAAAACATCATACATCCGGAGCGGCCTTCTACACCCTAAGGTCAGACCTCTGAAATTTTTGAAAATTTTCTGAAAAATTTTCAAAAATTGTCCAAAAATTTCAAAAATTTTCCAAAAATTTCAAAATTTTCCAAAATTTCAAAAATATTCAAATTATCCGAAAATTTTTCCCAAATTTTTCAAAAATTTCAAAAATTTCAATAATAATCTTCAAAATTTTCAAAAATTTTCAAAAATTTCAAAAAATTTTCCAAAACTTTCCAAAATTTTTCAAAATATTTCAAAACATTTTCCAAAATTTTCAGAAAATTTTCCAAAAATTTTCTAAAATTGTTCACAATTTTTCAAAAAATGGTTACGTAGTTCCTCCACCATGGAGCTCTCCACCAGCCACATTCAAAATTACCGACCTAGGCGATAGTAAAGCCTACCTCCAGAAGGAGGACCTCAAAAAAATAACTCTGGAAGCCATAGCAACCGAGACACCGGCAGATGCAGCATGATACTTCACAGATGGCTTGGTGGATCCAAAACATCATACATCCGGAGCGGCCTTCTACACCCAAGGTCAGACCCTCTGAAAATTTTTTGGAAAATTTTCGAAAATCTTCAAAAATTTTCAAAAATTTTCCGAAAATTTTCAAAAATTGTCAAAAAATTTTCAAAAATTTTCCGAAAATTTTTCAAAATATTTCAAAACATTTCCCAAAATTTTCAGAAAATTTTCCAAAAATTTTCTAAATTGTTCACAATTTTTCAAAAAATGGTTACGTAGTTCCTCCACCATGGAGCTCTCCACCAGCCACATTCAAAATTACCGACCTAGGCGATAGTAAAGCCTACCTCCAGAAGGACCTCAAAAAATAACTCTAGAAGCCATAGCCACCGAGACACCGGCAGATGCAGCATGATACTTCACAGATGGCTCGGTGGATCCAAAACATCATACATCCGGAGCGGCCTTCTACACCCAAGGTCAGACCCTATGAAAATTTTTTGGAAAATTTTCGAAAATCTTCAAAAATTTTCAAAAATTTTCCGAAAAATTTCAAAAATTTTCTAAAATTGTTCACAATTTTTCAAAAAATGGTTACGTAGTTCCTCCACCATGGAGCTCTCCACCAGTCACATTCAAAATTACCGACCTAGGCGATAGTAAAGCCTACCTCCAGAAGGAGGACCTCAAAAAAATAACTCTGGAAGCCATAGCCACCGAGACACCGGCAGATGCAGCATGATACTTCACAGATGGCTTGGTGGATCCAAAACATCATATATCCGGAGCGGCCTTCTACACCAAAGGTCAGACCCTCTGAAAATTTTTTGGAAAATTTTCGAAAATCTTCAAAAATTTTCAAAAATTTTCAAAAAATGTCCCAAAATTATCGGAAAATTTTCAACAATTTTCCAAAAAATTTCAAAAATTTTCCAAAAATTTTCAAAATTTTTCAAAAATTTTCCGAAAAATTTTCCCAAATTTTCCAAAAATGTTCCCAAATTTTTAAAAAATTTCAAAATATTTCACAAAATTTTCAGAAAATTTTCCAAAAATTTTCCAAAATTTTCCAAAAATTTTCCAAAAATGGTTACATAGTTCTCCACCTATGGAGCTTCACACCAGCCATTATTCAAAATTACCGACCTAGGCGATAGTAAAGCTTACTCCCAGAAGGACCAAAAATAACTGAAGCCATAGCCACTGAGACACCGGCAGATGCAGCATGATACTACAGATGGCTCGGTGGATCCAAAACATCATACATCCGGGAGCGGCCTTTCTGCTGACCTGTCAGATTCCTCTGAAAATTTTCTTTTTTGGAAAATTTCGAAAATCTTCAAAATTTTCAAAAATTTTCCGAAAATGTTTTTTAAATTTGCAAAATTTTTCAAAATTATCCGAAAATTTTTTCAGAAATTTTCTTTTGTTTCTTTTCCAAAACAGAAAATTTTCCAAAATATTCCAAATTTTTCAAAAAATGTAATATTTCCCTGAATTTTCAGAAAATTTTTCAAAAAATGATTAATGTGTTGCCCACCATGGAGCCATACCAGCCACATTCAAAATTACTGACCTAGGTGATAGTAAAGCCTACCTCCAGAAGGACTTCAAAAATAACTCTGGAAGCCATAGCCACCGAGACACCGGCAGATGCAGCATGATACTACAGATGGCTTGTGGATCCAAACATCATACATCCGAGCGGCTCTCTACACCCAATGTCAGACCCTGAAAATTTTTTTTGAAAATTTTTCGAATATTTCAAAACATTTCCAAAAATTTTCAGAAAAATTCTCCAAAAATTTTCTAAAATTGTCTACAATTTTTCAAAAAATGGTTACATTAGTTCCTCCACCATGGAGCTCTCTCCACCAGCCACATTCAAAATTACGACCTAGGCGATAGTAAAGCCTACCTCGGTAGGACCTCAAAAAAAATAACTCTTGGAATATAGCTACTGAGACACCGGCAGATACTTTACGATGGCTCGGTGGATCCAAAACATCATACATCCGGAGCGGCCTTCTACAATTCATGTCAGACCTTCTGAAAAATTTTTTGAAAATTTTCGAAAATTTCAATTTTTCAAAATTTTCAAAATTTTTTTTTTCCTTTTCGAAATTGTATTCTTTTTTCTAAATTTTTCAAAAATTAAAATTTTCCGAAAATTTTTTCAGAAATTTCCTGTACCTCAGGTAATTTTTCAAAATATTCCAAAAAATTTTTTCAAAAAATTCAAATATTTCCCCAAAATTTTCAGAAAATTTTTCAAAAAATGGTTACATAGTTCCTCCACCATGGAGCTCTACACCCACATTCAAAATTACTGACCCAGGCGATAGTAAAGCCTACTCAGAAGGACCTAAAAAATAACTTGGAAGCCATAGCCAATGAGACACCGGCAGATGCAGCATGATACTTCACAGATGGCTTGTGGATCCAAAACATCATACATCCGGAGCGGCCTTCTACACCCAAGGTCAGACCTCTGTAAATTTTTGGAAAATTTTCGAAAATTTTCAAAATTTCGGAAATTTCAAATATTTCAAACATTTCCTGTATTTTAGAGTAAATTTTCCAAAAATTTTCAAAAATTTTTCAAAATTTTCAAAAATTTTAAATTTTTCAAAACCTTCCGAAAATTTTTTCAAAAAATTTCAAAAATTTCCCAAAATTTTCAGAAAATTTTCCAAAAATATTCAAAAATTTTCAAAATTTTTCAAAAAATGTTACGTAGTTCCTCCACCATGGAGCTCTCCACCAGCCACATTCAAATTACTGACCTAGGCGATAGTAAAGCCTACCTCCAGAAGGACCTCAAAAAATAACTTGGAAGCCAATAGCCACCGAGACACCGCAGATGCAGCATGATACTTCACAGATGGCTGTGGATCCAAAACATCATACACATCCGGAGCGGCCTTCTACACTAAGGTCAGACCCTCTGAAAATTTTTTTTTGAAATTTTTCAAAATCTTCTAAAATTTTCAAAAATTTTTCGAAAATTTTCAAAATTTTCAAAATTTTTCGTAATTTTCGTATTTCTCAGTATCTTCCGAAAATTTTTTCAAAATATTTCCAAAACATTCCAAAATTTTCAAAAAATTTTCCAAATTTTCAAAATTGTTCAAAATTTTCAAAAAATGGTTACATAGTTCCTCCATCAATGGAGCTCTACACCAGCCACATTCAAAATTGCTCGACCCAGGCGATAGTAAAGCCTACCCAGAAGGAGGACCTCAAAAAAAAAAAATAAGCTATAGCCACTGAGACACCGGCAGATGCAGCATGATATCACAGATGGCTCGGTGGATCCAAAACATCATACATCCGAGCGGCCTTCTACACCCAAGGTCAGACCCTGATTCTGGTATTGAAATTAAAATTTCCAGAAAATTTTCAAAAATTTTCAAAAAATTTTCGGAAAATTTTCAAAAATTTTCAAAAATTTTTTCAAAATTTTCAAAAAATTTTCGGAAAATTTTCAAAAATTTTCAAAAAATTTTCAAAAATTTTCCGAAAATTTTTCAAAATATTTCAAAACATTTCCCAAAATTTTCAGAAAATTTTCCAAAAATTTTCTAAAATTTTCCAAAAATTTTCTAAAATTGTTCACAATTTTTCAAAAAATGGTTACGTAGTTCCTCCACCATGGAGCTCTCCACCAGCCACATTCGAAATTACCGACCTAGGCGATAGTAAAGCCTACCTCCAGAAGGAGGACCTCAAAAAAATAACTCTGGAAGCCATAGCCACCGAGACACCGGCAGATGCAGCAAGATACTTCACAGATGGCTCGGTGGATCCAAAACATCATACATCCGGAGCGGCCTTCTACACCCAAGGTCAGACCCTCTGAAAATTTTTCTGAAATTTTTCAAAAATTTTCAAAAATTTTCAAAAATATTTCAAAAATTTTCCAAAAAATTTCAAAAATTTTCCAAAAAATTTCAAAAATATTCAAAAATTATCCAAAAAATTTTCAGAAATTTTCCGAAAATTTTCCAAAAATTTCAAAAAATTTCACAAAATTTTCCAAAAATTTTCCAAAAATTTTCCAAAATTTTCCAAAATTTTTCAAAATATTTCAAAACATTTCCCAAAATTTTCAGAAAATTTTCAAAAATTTTCCCAAAATTTCAAAATTTCAAAATTTCAAAATTTTTCCAAAATTTTCAAAATTTTCCGAAAAATTTCAGAAATTTTCCAAATTCTTCAAAATTTTCAAAATTTCAAATATTTCACAATTTTCAGAAAATTTTTCAAAATATTTCAAAACATTTCCTTAAAATTTTCAGAAAATTTTCCAAAAATTTTCTAAAAAAATTGTTTACAATTTTTCAAAAAATGGTTACGTAGTTCCTCCACCATGGAGCTCTCCACCAGCCACATTCAAAGTTACCGACCTAGGCGATAGTAAAGCCTACCTCCAGAAGGAGGACCTCAAAAAAAGAACTCTGGAAGCCATAGCCACCGAGAGACTGGCAGATGCAGCATGATACTTCACAGATGGTTTGGTGGATCCAAAACATCATACATCCGGAGCGGCCTTCTACACCTGTTACGAGTTGGGGATTTAGAATATAGTTATACGTCTACCCAGATCCCAACAGGTAACAAAAAAAAAAAAAAAAAAAGACAATCGGACTATAAAAGGGTAGACAAAGGATGCGAGTTTTCGTTGTGTATAATAAAGTACCATAAATCCCTTAACAAAATATTCAGCTTATAAATTACCCTTAACCAAACTTAACCTAAACATTAACAGTATATACATATTAATAAACATAAAACAATCCTGAAGCAAGTGGACGTGGGGGAGTTAATACAAAATATAAGTACTTAAGTGAGGAGCTGAGATGGCTGACGAGTAAGGCTGAGTATTGTAGAAGACGGTAGGTAGTCACTGCACGTAGGTTTAGAGGATAGATGATCCTGTGGTCACTTCCCAGAGCCAAGTCCTCTCTCCTCGAATTGGAGCTGACAAAGAAGACTTTGAGGAGGTGACGCAACAACCAGGATATGGAGAAGAGAAACCTCGGAGTGGTAACTAAGACGAGTCATACTCGTGTCTCGTCCCTAGATGGCGTTGCTCGTGGTGCTGGGTAGGTAGACTGGTGATTGGCCACAGATGGCGTGGTCTGTAAAGGTGGAGGGGTCTGCAACACACCTGGGTTGTCAGACCTCTGAAAATTTTTTGGAAAATTTTCGAAAATCTTCAAAATTTCTCAAAATTTTCCTGTAAAATTTTTCAAAAATTTTCAAAAAAAATTTCAAAAATTTTCCAAAATTTTTTCCAAAATTTTCAAAATTTTCCAAAAATTTTCAAAATTTTCCTAAAAATTTCAAAATATTCAAAAATTATCTGAAAAATTTTCAGAAATTTTCCAAAATTTTTCTCAATTAAAAATTTCAAAATTTCAAAAATATTCAAAAATTATCCGAAAAATTTTCAGAAATTTTCCAAAAATTTTCCCAAATTTTTCAAAAATTTCAAAAAATGGTTACGTAGTTCCTCCACCATGAGCTTCCACCAGCCACATTCAAATTACCGACCTAGGCGATAGTAGCCTACCTCCAGAAGGAGGACCTCAAAAAAAATAACTCTGAAGCCATAGCTACTGAGACACTGGCAGATGCAGCATGATACTTCACAGATGGTTGGTGATCCAAAACATCATACATCCGAGCGGCCTTCACACCTGTTACGAGTTGGGGATTTAGAATATAGTTATACGTCTACCCAGATCCCAACAGGTAACAACAAAAAAAACAAAGACACCGGACTATAAAAGGGTAGACAAAGGATGCGAGTTTTCGTTGTGTATAATAAAGCAATTATAAATTCCAACAAAATATTCAGCTTATAAATTACCCTTAACCAAACTTAACCTAAAACATTAGCAGTATATACATATAATACAACATAAACAATTTTGAAGCAAGTGGACGGGGAGGCAATAAAGATACAAGCATTTTATGAGGGCTGAGATGGCTGACGAGTAAGGCTGAGCATTGTAGAAGACGGTAGTCATTGCCCGCAGGTTTAAAGGATAGATGATCCTGTGTCACTTCCCAGAGCCAAGTCCTCTCCCTCGAATTGGAGCTGACAAAGAAGACTTTGAGGAGGTGACGCAACCAGGATATGGAGAAGAGAACCCCTGACGAGTCACACTGTCTCTGTCCTAGATGGCCAGGTGCTGGGTAGGTAGATCAGGACAATAGATGGCGTGGTTCGTAGTGCTGGGTGAGGGGTTCGTAACACACCCAAGGTCAGACCTCTGAAAATTTTTTTGAACATTTTCAAAAATTCTTCCCAAAATTTTCAAAATTTTTCAAAATTTCAAAATTTTCAAAAATTTTTCAAAATTTTCAAATTTTCCGAAAAATTTTCAGAAATTTTCCAAAATTTTCCCAAATTTTTCAAAATTTCAAAATATTTCATAATTTTCAGAAAATTTTCCAAAAATTTTCAAAAATTTTCAAAATTTTCAAAATTTTCCGAAAAATTTTCAAAATATTTCAAAACATTTCCAAAATTTTCAGAAAATTTTCTAAAATTCACATTTTTCAAAAATGGTTACGTAGTTCCTACCATGGAGCTTCCACCAGCCAACATTCAAATTACCGACCTAGGCGATAGTAAAGCCTACTCTGAAGGAGGACCTCAAAATAACTGGAAGCCATAGCTACCGAGACACCGGCAGATGCAGCATGATACTTCACAGATGGCTCGGTGGATCCAAAACATCATACATCCGGAGCGGCCTTCCACACCCAAGGTCAGACCCTCAAATTAGGAAATTTGAAATTTTCAAAATTTTCCAAAAATTTCAAAAAATTTCAAAAATTTTCCAAAAATTTCAAAAATTTTCCAAAAATTTTCAAAAATATTCAAAATTATCCGAAAAATTTTCAGAATTTTTCCCAAAATTTTCCAAAATTTCACAAAATTTTCCAAAATTTTCCGAAAATTTTCAAAATTTTCCGAAAATTTTCCGAAAATTTTTCAAAATATTTCAAAACATTCCAAAATTTTCAGAAAATTTTTCCAAAATTTTCAAAATTTTCCAAAAATTTCAAAATTTTCCAGAATTTCAAAAATATTCAAAATTATCCGAATGAAATTTTCCAAAATTTTCAACAATTTTCCAAAAAATTTCAAAAATTTTCCAAGAATTTTCAAAATTTTTCAAAAATTTTCAAAATTTTTCCGAAAAATTTCAGAGATTTTCCAAAAATTTTCCCAAATTTTTCAAAAATTTCAAAATATTTCACAACATTTTCAGAAAATTTTCCAAAAATTTTCCAAAATTTTCCAAAAATTTTCCAAAATTTTCCAAAATTTTTCAAAATATTTCAAAACATTTCCCAAAATTTTTGAAAATTTTCCAAAGATTTTCCAAAAATGTCCCAAAATTATCAGAAAATTTTCAAAATTTTTCCAAAAAATTTCAAACATTTTCCGAAAATTTTCAAAATTTTTCAAAAATTTTCAAAAATTTTCAAAAATTTTCAAAAATTTTCCAAAAATTTTCCAAAATTTTCCGAAAATTTTTCAAAATATTTCAAAACATTTCCCAAAATTTTCAGAAAATTTTCCAAAAATTTTCTAAAATTGTTCACAATTTTTAAAAAAATGGTTACGTAGCTCCACCATGGAGCTCTCCACCAGCCACATTCAAAATTTCCGACCTAGGCGATAGTAAAGCCTACCTCCAGAAGGAGGACCTCAAAAAAATAACTCTGGAAGCCATAGCCACCGAGACACCGGCAGATGCAGCATGATACTTCACAGATGGCTCGGTGGATCCAAAACATCATACATCCGGAGCGGCCTTCTACACCCAAGGTCAGACCCTCTGAAAATTTTTTGGAAAATTTTCGAAAATCTTCAAAAATTTTCAAAAATTTTCCGAAAATGTTTCTAAAAATTTGCAAAATTTTTCAAAAATTATCCGAAAATTTTTCAGAAATTTTCCAAAAATTTTCCAAAATTTTCAGAAAATTTTCCAAAAATATTCCAAAATTTTTCAAAAAAATTCAAAATATTTCCCAAAATTTTCAGAAAATTTTTCAAAAAATGATTACGTAGTTGCTCCACCATGGAGCTCTACACCAGCCACATTCAAAATTACCGACCTAGGCGATAGTAAAGCCTACCTCAGAAGGACTCAAAAAAAATAACTCTGGAAGCCATAGCCACCGAGAGACACCGGCGATTACAGCATGATACTTCACAGATGGCTGGTGGATCCAAAACATCATACATCGGAGCGGCCTTCCACCCAAGGTCAGACCCTCTGAAAATTTTGGAAAATTTTCGAAAATCTTCAAGGCATTTTTCAAAAATTTTTGAAAATTTTCAAAATATTTAAAACATTTCTAAAATTTTCAAGAAAATTTTTAAAAATTTTCACAAATTTTCAAAAATTTTTCTAAAATTTTCAAAATTTTTCAAAAATTATCCGAAAATTTTTCAGAAATTTTCCAAAAATTTTCCAAAATTTTCAAGAAAATTTTCCAAAATATTCCAAAATTTTTCAAAAAATTCAAATATTTCCCAAAATTTTCAGAAAAATTTTCCAAAAATTTTCCAAAATTTTTCAAAAATGGTTACATAGTTCCTCCACCATGGAGCTCACACCAGCCACATTCAAAATTACCGACCTAGGCGATAGTACCTACCTCCAGAAGAGACCAAAAAATAACTGAAGCCATAGCCACCACCGGCAGATGCAGCATGATACTACAGATGGCCCGGTGGATCCAAAATATACATCCGAGCGGCCTTCACAATCACCCTTCTGAAAATTTTGAAAATTTTCGAAAATAAAATTTTCAAAAAATTTCAAAATTTCCAAAAAATTTCAAAATTTTCCAAAAAAATTTCAAAATTTTCTCCAAAAATTTTTGAAAATATTCAGTAAATTATCCGAAAAATTTCAGAAATTATCCAAAATTTTCTCCCCAAATTTTTCAAAAATTTCAAAATTTCATTAAAGTTTTCTGGTGGTAAATTTTTCAGAAATTTTCCAATTTTTCCGGTAAATTTTCAGAAAATTTTCCAAAATATTCCAAAATTTTTCAAAAAATTCGTAAATATTTCCCAAATTTTCAGAAAATTTTTCAAAAAATGATTACGTGAAGTTGTTCCACCATGGAGCTCTACACCAGCCACATTCAAAATTTAATGACCTAGGCGATAGTAAAGCCTACTCCAGAAGGACCTCAAAAATAACCAAGCCATAGCCACAGAGACACCGGCAGATGCAGCATGATACTCACAGATAAAACATCATACATCCGGGGATGGCCTTCTACACTACAATGGAACTCTCTGAATTTTGTATGAAATCTTCAAAATTTTTCTGTACCCTTCCGAAAATTTTTTCAAAATATTTGAAACATTCTAAAAATTTTCAGAAAATTTTCCAAAATTTTGCAACAAAATAAAAAATTTTCAAAAAATTTCAAAAAATATTAAAAATTATCCGAGGGTGTAAAATCTTATAAATTTTCCGTAAATTTTCCCAAATTTTTCAAAATTTCAAAAAATTTCAAAATATTTCCCAAAATTTTCAGAAAATTTTCCAAAAATATTCCAAAATTTTTCAAAAATTCAAATTATTTCAAAACATTTCCTTGTAAATTTTCAGAATATTTTCCAAAAATTTTCAAAATTTTCCAAAAACAAAAATTTTCCAAAAATGCAAAAATATTCAAAAATTATCCGAAAATTTTCAGAAATTTCAAAATTTTCCAAATTTTTCAAAAATTTCCCCAAAATTTCCAAAACATTTCCCAAAAATTCAGAAAAATTTTCCAAAATTTCTAAAATGTTCACAATTTTCAAAAAATGGTTACGTAGTTCCTCCACCATGGAGCTCTCCACCAGCCACATTCAAAATTACCGACCTAGGCGATAGTAGCCTACCTCCAGAAGGAGGACCCCAAAAAATAACTCTAGCCATAGCCACGAGACACTGGGGATGCAGCATGATACTTCAAGGATGGCTGCAGGACCAAAACATCACATCCGAGCGGCCTTCTACACCTGTTACGAATTGGGGATTTAGAATATAGTTATACGCTCCCACCCAGATCCCAACAGGTAACAACAACAAAAACAGACAACTGGACTATGTGGGTAGACAAAGGATGCGAGTTTTCGTTGTGTATAATAAAGTACCATAAATTCCTTTAACAAAATATTCAGCTTATAAATTACCCTCAACCAAACTTAACTCAAACATTAGCAGTATATACATATTAAATACAACATAACAATTTTGAAGCAAAGTGGACGTGGGGAGGCAATAAGATACAAGTACTTAAGTGAGGAGCTGGAGATGGCTGGACGAGTAAGGCTGAGTAATAGAAGATTTGTAGGTAGTCACTGCGCCGCAGGTTTAAAGGATAGATGATCCTGTACTTCCCCAGAGCCAAGTCCTCTCCCTCGGCTGGAGCTGACAAAGAAGACTTTGAGGAGGCACGCAAACAACCAGGATATGGAGAAGAGAACCCGGACGAAATCAAGACGAGCCATAATTCTCGTGTCTCGTCCCTAGGATGTATGCTGCTCGTGTGCTGGGGTAGGTAGATCAGACAATAGATGGCGTGGTTCGTAGTGCTGCGGAGGTTCGTAACACACCCAAGTCGACCCTCTGAAAATTTCGAAAATTTTCGAAAATCTTCAAAAATTTCTTCAAAAATTTTCCGAAAATTTTCAAAATATTTTAAAACATTTCCAAAAATTTTCAGAAAATTTTCCAAAAATTTTCAGAAAAATTTTCCAAAAAATTTTCATACAAAAATTTTCCAATTGTAAAATCTTCGTACTGTATTATCCTATATTATGAAATTTTAAAAATTTTCCAAATTTTCAAAATTTCAAAAAAATTTCTGCGTGTGTGTACACATTTCAAACTAGAAAATTTCCAAAATTCACCGGCCACCTGCAAAAAACATGAATCATGGAGCTCTCCACACATTCAAATTACCGACCTAGGCGATAGTGTTTCTACCTCCAGGAAGGAGACCCCAAAAATAACTTGAAGCCATAGCCACCGAGACACTGGCAGATGCAGCATGATACTTCAATAGATGGCTTGGTGGATCCAAAACATCATACATCCTGGAGCGCCTTCTACACCTGTTACGAGTTGGGATTAGGAATATAGTTATAATGTCTACCCAGATCCCAAATAGGTACTAAATAAACAAAAAAGACAATCGGACTATAAAAGGCAGGATAAAGGATGCGAGTTTTCGTTAAAGTATAACAAAGCACTAAATCTTCTTTAACAAAAATATTCAGCTTATAAATTCACTCCTTAACCAAACTTAACCAAACATTAGCAGTATATACATATTAATACAACATAAAACACTCTTGAAGCAAGTGGACGGGGAGGTACTACAAGATACAAGTACTTAAGGAGGTTTATACGCTGACGAGTAAGGCTGAGCATTGTAGAAGACGGTAGGTAGTCACTGCGCCGCAGGTTTAAATGATAGATGATCCTGTGGTCACTTCCCAGACAAAGTCCTCTCCTCGAATTGAGCTGACAAAGAAGACTTCTGAGGAGGACGCAACAACCAGGATATGGAGAAGAGAAACTCGGAATGGTAAATTAAGACGAGTCATACCGTGTGTCCGTCCCTAGATGGCGTTGCTCGTGGTGTTGCAGGTAAATCAGACAATAGATGGCGTGGTTCGTAGTGCTGGGTGGAGGGTTCGTAACACACCTAAGGTCAGACCCTCTGAAAATTTTTGAAATTTTCGAGTACCTTTCGAAAATCTTCAAAAATTTTCAAAAATTTTCGAACATTTTCAAAATTTTCCCCAAAATTTTCAAAATTTTCAAAAAATTTCAAAATTTTCCTAAAATTTTCAAAAATTTTCAAAAATTTTCTGACATTTTCCAGTAAATTTTCCCAAATTTTTCAAATAAAATATTTCATAATTTTCAGAAAATTTTCCAAAATTTTCAAAATTTTCAAAAAATTTTCTCAAAAATTTTCCGAAAATTTTCAAAATATTTCAAAACATTTCCCAAAAATTTCAGAAAATTTCTAAATCTCACTAATTTTTCAAAAATGGTTACGTAGTTCCCCCACCATGGAGCTCCCACCAGCCACATTCAAAAACAATCTAATCTAGGCGATAAAAGCCACCCGAAGGAGGACCTCAAAAAAATAACTGAAGCCATAGCCACTCGAGACACCGGCAGATGCAGCATGATACTCTCTGCCAGATGGCTCCGGCGGATCCAAACATCATACATCCGGAGCGGCCTTCACACCCAAGGTCAGACTTCTTCTGAAAATTTTTGAAAATTTTCGGAAATTTTCAGTACCAAAAAATTTCAAAAAATTTCAAAAAATTTTCCAAAAATTTCAAAATTTTCCAAAAATTTTCAAAAATATTCAAAATATCCTGAAAAATTTCATAGGCCTCTTTCCCAAAAATTTTCCAAAATTCTCAATAAAATTTTCCAAAATTCTTCCGAAAATTTTCAAAAATTTTTCCGAAATTGAAAATTTTTCAAAATATTTCAAAAACATTTCCCAAAATTTTCAGAAAATTTTCCAAAAATTTTCAAAAAAATTTTCCAAAAATTTCAAAATTTTCCCCAAAAAATTTCAAAAATATTCAAAAATTGTCCGAAATTTTCAGAAATTTTCCAAAATTTTCCCAAATTTTTCTCAAAAATTTCCAAAAACATTTCCCCAAAATTTTCAGAAAAATTTTTCCAAAAATTTTCAAAAATATTCAAAAAAATTTTCAAAAATTTTCAAAACAATTTTCAATTTTTCAAAATTATCCGAAAATTTTTCAGGAAATTTTCCAAAATTTTCCAAAAATTTCAGAAATTTTCCAAAAATATTCCAAAATTTCAAAAAAAATTCAAAATATTTCAAACATTTCCCAAAAATTTTCAGAATATTTTCCCCAAATTTTCGTAATTTCAAAATTTCCAAAAATTTTCCAAAATTTTTTAAAAATTTTCAAAATTTTCCGAAGTACCCTTTTCAGAAATTTTCCAAAAATTTTCCCCAAATTTTTTCAAAAATTTCAAAATATTTCATTAAAATTTTCGGTGAAAATTTTCCGTACTTTCCAAAATTTTTCAAAAATATCAAAACATTCTTAAAATTTTCAGAAAATTTTCCAAAAATTTTCTAAAATTGTTCACAATTTTTCAAAAAATGGTTACGTAGTTCTCCACCATGAGCTCTCCCACCAGCCACATTCAAAATTACCGACCTAGGCGATAGCAGCTTCCACCAGGACCCTGCCAAAAATAACTCTGGAAGCCATAGCCACCGAGACACCGGCAGATGCAGCATGATACTCTCACAGATGGCCTGGTGGATCCAAACATCATACATCCGAGCGGCCTTCTACACCTGTCAGACCCTCTGAAAATTTTTGAAAAATTTTGAGTAAATTCAAAAATTTTTCAAAATTTTTCCGAAAATGTTTCAAAAATTTGCAAAATTTTTCAAAAATTATCCGAAATTTTTAGCCTTCAAAAAATTTTCCAGTACTGCAAAAATTTTTCCAAAAATATTCCAAAATTTTTCAAAAAATTAAAATATTTCCCAAAATTTTTTTTCAGAAATTTTCAAAAAATGATTACGGGGAAGTTACTCATCATGAGAGCCAGTTACTGGCGAGGTAAAGCCTGGCCTTCCAGTGACCTCAAATAATCTTTCTGGAGCGCACAGCCGAGATTACTGGCAGATGCAGAGCGATACTTCACAGATGGTTGGTGGATTCAAAATATCATTTGAAGGGTGCCGCCACCCAAGGTCAGACCCTCTGAAAAATTTTTTTTTGAAAAATTTTCGAAAAATTTTCAAAATTTTCGAAAATTTTCAGTAAATTTACGGAAAATTTTCTCAAAAATTTTCGGAAAATTTTCAAAATTTTCAAAAATTTTCAATAAATTTTCAAAAATTTTTCTAAAAATTTTCAAAATTTTTCAAAAATTATCCGAAAAATTTTTCAGAAATTTTCCAAAATTTTCCATAAAATTTTCAGAAAATTTTCCAAAATATTCCAAAATTTTTCAAAAAATTCAAAAATATTTCCCCAAAATCTTTTCAGAAAATTTTCCAAAAATTTTCCAAAATTTCAAAAATGGTTACATAGTTCATGGAGCTACACCAGCCACATTCAAAATTACCGACCTAGGCGATAGTAGCTCACCTCCAGAAGGAGTGACCCTCAAAAAAATAACTGGAAGCCATAGCCACCGAGACACCGGCAGCATGATACTCACAGATGGCTCGGTGGATCCAAAACATCATACATCCGGAGCGGCCTCTACACCAAGTCCTCTGAAAATTTTTTGAAAATTTCGAAAATTTTTCAAAAATTCTCCAAAAATTTCGTAAATTTTCCAAAAAAAATTTCAAAAAATTTTCCAAAAATTTCAAAATTTTCCAAAATTTTTGAAAATATTCAAATTATTCAAAAATTTTCAGAAAATTATCCAAAAATTTTCCCAAATTTTTCAAAATTTCAAAAATTTCACAAAGTTTTCAGAAAAATTTTTCAGAAATTTTCCAAAAATTTTCCAGAATTTTCAGAAAATTTTCCAAAATATTCCAAAATTTTTTCAAAAATTCAAAATATTTCCCAAATTTTCAGAAAATTTTTCAAAAAATGATTACAGTAGTTGTTCCACCATGGAGCTCTACACCAGCCACATTCAAAATTACCGACCTAGGGCGATAGTAAAGCTTACCTCCAGAAGGACCTCAAAATAACTGGAAGCCAGGCCACGAGACACCGGCAGATGCAGCATGATACTTCACAGATGGCTTGGTGGATCCAAAACATCATACATCCGAGCGGCCTTCTGTCTAAGACCCTCTGAAAATTTTTTGAAAATTTTCGAAAATCTTCAAATTTTTCAGTAAATTTTCCGAAAATTTTTCAAAATATTTCAAAACATTTCCTTAAAAGCAGAAAATTTTCCAAAAATTTTCAAAATTTTCCAAAAAATTTCAAAAAATTTTCTAAAAATTTCAAAAATATTAAAAATTATCCGAAAATTCAGAAATTTTCCAAAATTTTTCCCAAATTTTTCAAAATTTCAAAATTTCAAAATATTTCCCAAAAATTTTCAGAAAATTTTCCAAAAATATTCCAAAATTTTCTTTCAAAAAATTCAAATTATTTCAAAACATTTCCCAAAAATTTTCAGAATATTTTCCAAAATTTTCAAAAATTTTCCAAAAATTCTCAAAATTTTCCAAAAATTTCAAAAATATTCAGGGAATATCCGAAAATTTTCAGAAATTTTCCAAAATTTTCCCAAATTTTTCAAAATTTCAAAATTTCAAAACATTTCCCAAAATTTCAGAAAATTTTCCAAAATTTTCTAAAATTGTTCACAATTTTCAAAAAATGGTTACGTAGTTCCTCCACCATGGAGCTCTCCACCACACATTCAAAATTACTCTGACCTAGGCGATAGTAAAGCCTACCTCCAGAAGGAGGAACTTCAAAAAATAACTCTAAAGCCATAGCCACCGAGACACTGGCAGATGCAGCATGATACTTCACAGATGGCTTGGTGGATCCAAAACATCATACATCCGAGGGCCTTCTACACTCCGTTACGAATTGGGGATTTAGAATATAGTTATATGCCTACCCAGATCCCAACAGGTAAATAAACAAACAGACAATCGGACTATAAAAAGGGTAGACAAAGGATGCGAGTTTTCGTTGTGTATAATAAAGTACCATAAATTCTTAACAAAATATTCAGCTTATAAATTACTCCTTACCAAACTTAACTTCAAAACATTAGCAGTATATACATATTAATACAACATAAAACAATTTTGAAGGCGGATGTGGGGAGTACCACAAGATACAAGTACTTAAGTGAGGGAGCCGAGATGGCTGACGAGTAAGGCTGAGTATTGTAGAAGACGGTAGGTAGTCACTGCGCCGCAGGTTTAAAGGATAGATGATCCTGTGGTCACTTCCCAGAGCCAAGTCCTCTCCTCGAATTGAGCTGACAAAGAAGACTTTTGAGGAGGTGACGCAACAACCAGGATATGGAGAAGAGAAACCTGAATGGTAACTAAGACGAGTCATACTCGTTCTTCGTCCCTAGATGGCGTTGCTCGTGTTGCAGGTAGATCAGACAATAGATGGCGTGGTTCGTAGTGCCGCGGAGAAATACTACAAGTCAGGACCCTCTGAAAATTTTTGAAAAATTTTCGAAAATCTTCGTACCCTTTCAAATTTTCCGGAAAATTTTCGCAAATATTTCAAAACATTCCCGCAAAATTTTCAAAATTTTCAATAATTTTTCCAAAAATTTCTCACAAAATTTCTAAATTTCAATATTAAAAAATCATCCGAAAATTTCAGAATTTGGGTTTTTCTGCTGCAAAATTTCAAAATTCTCGTAAATATTTCCCAAATTTCAGAAAATCTTTCCAAAAATTTCTTAAAATTAGTACCATTAATTCTTCGTGGGCTGGTTACAGCCTGACCATGGAGCTCCACCAGCCACATTCAAAATTACCGACCTAGGCGATAGTAAAGCCTACCTGCTGAGGACCTAAAAATAACTCTGGGAAGCCATAGCCACCGAGACACTGGCAGATGCAGCATGATACTTCACAGATGGCTTGGTGGATCCAAAACATCATACATCCGGAGCGGTTTTCTACACCCACATGAGTTGGGGATTTAGAATATAGTTATACGCCTACCCAGATCCCAACAGGTAACAACAACAAAACAAAGACAATCGGACTATAAAAGGGTAGACAAAGGATGCGTGAGTTTTCAGTATAATAAAGTACCATAAATTCCTTAACAAAATATTCAGCTTATAAATTACCCTTAACCAAACTTAACTCAAATATTAGCAGTATATACATATTAATACAACATAAACAATTTTAAGCAAGTGGACGTGGGGAGGCAATACAAGATACAAGTAATTAAGTGAGGAGCTGAGATGGCTGGACGAGTAAGGGGCTGAGCATTTCTGTGGTGAAGATTTGTAGGTAGTCACTGCGCCGCAGGCTATGATAGATGATCCTGTGGTCACTTCCCAGAGCCAAGTCCTCTCCTCGAATTGCCGACAAAGAAGACTTTGAGAGGTGACGCAAACCAGGATATGGAGAAGAGAAACCCTGAATGGTAACTACGATGAGTCATACTGTGTCTCGTCCCCAGATGGCGTTGCTCGTGGTGCTGGGTAGGTAAATCAGGACAATAGGATGGCGTGGTTCGTAGTGCTGGGTGGAGGGGTTCGTAACACCTGCTGTCAGACCCTCTGAAAAGTAGAGTACCTCGAAAATTTTCGAGTAAATCTTCAAAATTTTCAAAAATTTTCGAACATTTTCAAAAAATTCTTTCCCAAAATTTTCAAAAATTTTTCAAAAATTAAAATTTCCAAAATTTTTCAAAAATTCTCAAAAATTTGAAAAAATTTCAGACATTTTTCAATTTTTCCCAATTTTTCAAAATTTCAAATATTTCACATTTTAGAAATTTTCAAAAATTTTCCAAAATTTTCCTTTCAAAATATTTCAAACATTTTTTTCCAAAATTTTCTAAAAATTATTACTCTTTTCATAGAAATGTAGTTCTCCACCATGGAGCTGGTGGAGAGTCCATGGTGGAGGAACCACAAACCATTTTTTAAAAATTGTGAGCAATTTTGAAAATTTTTGAAATTTTCTGAAAATTTTGGGAAATGTTTTGAAATATTTTGAAATTTTCGAAAATTTTCGAAAATTTTTGAAAATTTTTGAAAATTTTTGAAAATTTTTGGAAAATTTTGTGAAATTTTTTGAAATTTTGAAAAATTTGGGAAAATTTTTGGAAAATTTCTGAAAATTTTCGGATAATTTTGAATATTTTGAAAATTCTTGAAAATTTTTTAAAATTTTTGGAAAATTTTTGAAATTTTTGGAAAATTTTGAAAATTTCGAAAATTTTCCAAAAATTTTCAGAGGGTCTGACCTTGGGTGTAGAAGGCCGCCCGGATGTATGATGTTTTGGATCCACCGAGCCATCTGTGAAGTATCATGCTGCATCTGCCGGTGTCTCTGTGGCTATGGCTTCAGAGTTATTTTTTGAGGTCCTTCTGGAGGTAGGCTTTACTATCGCCTAGGTCGGTAATTTTGAGTGTATTGTAGAGCTCCATGGTAGAGGAACTACGTAACCATTTTTGAATTTGGAAAATTTGGGAAAATTTTGAGAAAATTTTCTGAAAATTTTGGGAAATGTTTCAAAATATTTTGAATTTTTTGAAAAATTTTGAATATTTTTAAAATTTTCTGAAATTTTGGAAAATGTTTTGAAATATTTTGAAAAATTTTCGGAAAATTTTTTGAAAAATTTTTGAAAATTTTTCAGAAAATTTTCCAAAAGGGTCTGACCTCTAGGTGTAGAAGGCAGTCCGGATGTATGATGTTTTGGATCCACCAAGCCATCTGTGAAGAATGGCCTGCTGGTGTCTCGGTGGCTATGGCTTCCAGAGTTATTTTTGAGGTCCTTCTGGAGGTAGGCTTTACTATCGCCTAGGTTCGTAATTTTGAATGGCTGGTGTAGAGCTCCATGGTGAGCAGTCTGAATCATTTTTGAAAATTTTCAGAATTTTGGGAAATATTTTAAATTTTTTGAAAATTATTTTTGGAAAATTTTCTGAAAATTTTGAAAATTTTTGAAAAATTCTGAAAAATTTTCTGAAAATTTTTGAAATTTTTGAAATTTTGAAAAATTTGGGGAAAAATTTTGAAATTTCTGAAAATTTTGGATATTTGAATATTTTTGAAAATTTTTGGAAATTTTGAAATTTTGGAAAATTTTTGAAATTTTTAAAAATTTTCCAAAAAATTTTCAGAGGGTCTGACCTTGGGTGTAGAAGGCCGCCCGGATGTATGATGTTTTGGATCCACCGAGCCATCTGTAGTATCATGCTGCATCTGCCGGTGTCTCATGGCTATGGCTTCCAGTTATTTTTTGAGGTCCTTCTGAGGTAGGGCTTTACTATCGCCTAGGTCGGTAATTTTGAATGGTTGCGTAGAGCCCATGGTGGAGCAACTACGTAACCATAAAAATTTTCTGAAAAATTTTAAAAATATTTTGAATTTTTTTGAAAAAATTTGGAATATTTTTGAAAATTTTCTGAAAATTTTGAAAATTCTTGGAAATTTCTGAAAATTTCGGATAATTTTTGAAAATTTTTGCAAATTTTAGAACATTTCGGAAAAATTTTGAAAATTTTGAAGATTTTCGAAAATTTTCCAAAAATTTTTCAGGGGTCTGACCTTGGGTGTAAGGCCGCTCCGGATGTATGATGTTTGATCCATCGAGCCATCTGTGATGTATCATGCTTCATCTGCCGGTGTCTCGGTGGCTATGGCTTCAGAGTTATTTTTTGAGGTCCTTCTGGAGGTAGGCTTTACTATCGCCTAGGTCGGTAATTTTGAATGTGGCTGGTGGAGAGCTCCATGGTGGGAGAACTACGCAACCATTTTTTGAAAATTGTGAACAATTTTAGAAAATAAAAATTTTCGAAAATTTTGGGAAATGTTTTGAAAATTTTGGAAAATTTTCCGAAAATTTTGGGAAATTTTTTGAAATTTTTGAAAAATTTGAAAAATTTTGGAAAATTTCGAAAAAATTTTTCGAAAATTTTAAAACTTTTGAAAATTTTTTGAAAAATTTCGGAAATTTTTGAAAATATTTGAAAAATTTTGAAAATTTTCCGAAAATTTTGAAAATTTTTGAAGATTTTCAAAATTTTCCAAAATTTTCAGGGTCTGACCTTGGGTGTAGAAGGCCCCGGATGTATGATTTGGATCCACCGAGCCATCTGTGAAGCATCATGCTGCATCTGCCGGTGTCTCGGTGGCTATGGCTTCCAGAGTTATTTTTTTGAGGCGTCCTGATAGGCTCTTACTATCGCCTAGGTCGGTAATTTGAATGGCTGGTGGAGAGTCTTACGGAGGAACTACGTAACCATTTTTGAAAAATTGTGAACAATTTTAACAAATTTTTGAAAATAATCTGGAAAAATTTTGGGAAATGTTTTGAAATATTTTGAAAATTTTGGAAAATTTTTGAAAAATTTCTGAAAAATTCTGAAATTTTTGAAAATTTTGGGAAAATTTTCAGAGGGTCTGACCTTGTGTAGACGGCTGCATCTGCCGGTGTCTCGGTGGCTATGGCTTCCAGAGTTATTTTTTGAGGTCCTCCTTCTGGAGGTAGGCTTTACTATCGCCTAGGTCGGTAATTTTGAATGTGGCTGGTGGAGAGCTCCATGGTGAGGAACTACGTAACCATTTTTTGAAAATTGTGAACAATTTTAACAAATTTTTGGAAAATAATCTGAAAATTTTGGGAAATGTTTTGAATATTTTGAAAAATTTTGGAAAAATTTTTGGAAAATTGAAAATTTTTCTGAAATTTTTGAAAATTTTGGGAAAATTTTCAGAGGGTCTGACCTGTAGACGGCTGCATCTGCCGGTGTCTCGGTGGCTATGGCTTCCAGAGTTATTTTTTTGAGGTCCTCCTTCTGGAGGTAGGCTTTACTATCGCCCAGGTCGGTAATTTTGAATGTGGCTGGTGGAGAGCTCCATGTGGAGGAACTACGTAACCATTTTTGAAAATTGTGAACAATTTTAGATATTGGAAAATTTTCAGAAATTAAATGTTTTGAAATATTTTGAAATTTCGAAAATTTTCAGAATTTTTGGAAAATTTTGAAAATTTTCTGAAAATTTGGATAATTTTTGAATATTTTTGAAAATTTGGAAAAATTTTTGAAATTTTTGAAAAGAAAATTTTTGGAAAATTTTTTGAGAAATTTCGAAAATTTTCCACAAAATTTTCAGAGGGTCTGACCTTGGTGTAGAAGGCCGCCCGATGTATGATATTGGATCCACCGAGCCATCTGTGAAGTATCATGCTGCATCTGGCGGTGTCTCGGATGGTGGCTTCCAGTTTTTTGAGGTCCTTCTGGAGGTAGGCTTTACTATCGCCCAGGTCGGTAATTTTGAATGCTGGTGTAGAGCTCCATGGTGGAGGAACTATAACCATTTTTTGAAAAATTTGGAAAATTTTGGAAAATTCTTGGAAAATTTTCAGCACCTGAAATATTTGAATT
>NW_024727636.1:0-11920 GCF_018991925.1 Homarus americanus
GGGTGAGGTGTTGATTATATGTAGAAGTCCAAGTACTTTATTGGGCTAATGAAATATATATGGAACCTCGTGTTTCCAAGCCGGATTTGGTAAAACGTTGCTCTGATCACCTAAGCGGCACGGATGGTCCCCATTAGAGGTTCGCAGCGCCATAAGCTCGTTGAACAGTCTTTTTGTGAAATATAGCAGAAGTCTAGGACTGCTTTTATTGTCCTGGTAGCCCAGAGGTAGCGTTCCCCGGTCACAATTATAAGATTGTGGGTTTAAATCCTGGTGGGGTGAGGTGTTGATTATGTAGAAGTCCGCGTGCTTTATTGGGCTAATGAAATATATATGGATCCTTCTTGTTTGACCGCATTTGGTCGCCGTTTGCTCTGATCACCCTAAGCGGCATGGGTGATCCCCATTAGAGGTTCACGGCGCCATAAGCTCGTTGAACAGGCTTTGTGTGAAATATAGCAGAGTCTAGGACTGCTTCTATTGTCCTGGTGGCCCAGAGGTAGCGTCCCCCGGTCAAAATTATAAGATTGTGGGTTCAAATCCTGGTGGGGTGAGGTGTTGATTATATGTAGAAGTCAGCGTGCTTTATTGGGTAAATGAAATATATATGGATCCTCGTGTTTCGAAGCCGCATTTGGTAAAACGTTGCTCTGATCACCTAAGCGGCACGGGTGGTCCCCATTAGAGGTTCATGGCGCCATAAGGTCGTTGAACAGGCTTTGTGTGAAAAATAGTAGAGTCTAGGACTGCTTTTATTGTCCTGGTGGCCCAGAGGTAGCATACCCCGGTCACAATTATAAGATCGTGGGTTTGAATCCTGGTAGGGTGAGTTGTTGATTATATGTAGAAGTCCGAGTGATTTATTGGGCTAATGAAATATTTTTGGATCCTCCTTGTTTCGAAGCCGGATTTGGTAAAACGTTGCTCTAATCACCTAAGCGGCACGGGTGGTCCCAATTAGAGGTTCACGTTGCCATAAGCAAGTTGAACAGGCTTTGTGTGAAATATAGCAGAGTCTAGGACTACTTTTATTGTCCTAGTGGCCCAGAGGTAGCGTTTCCCGGTCACAATTATAAGATCGTGGGTTCAAATCCTGGTAGGGTGAGGTGTTGATTAAATGTAAAAGTCCGCGTGCTTTATTGGGCTAATGAAATATATATGGATCCTCGGGTTTCGAAGCCGCATATGGTTAAACGTTGCTCGGATCACCTAAGCGGCACGGGTGGTCCCCATTAGAGGTTCATGGCGCCATAAGGTCGTTGAACAGGCTCTGTGTGAAATATAGTAGAGTCTAGGACTGCTTTTATTGTCCTGGTGGCCCAGAGGTAGCGTTCCCCGGTCACAATTATAAGATCGTGGCTTCAAATCCTGGTGGGGTGAGGCTTTGATTATATGTAGAAGTCTGCGTGCTTTATTGGACTAATGAAATATATATGGATCCTCGGGTTTCGAAGCCGCATATGGTTAAACGTTGCTCGGATCACCTAAGCGGCACGGGTGGTCCCCTATAGTGGTTCACAGTGCCATAAGCTCGTTGAATAGGCTTTGTGTGAAATATAGTAGAGTCAAGCACTGCTTTTATTGTCCTAGTGGCCCAGTGGTAGCATTCCCCGGTCACAATTTTAAGATCGTGGGTTCAAATCCTGGTGGGGTGAGGTGTTGATTATATGTAGAAGTAAGCGTGCTTTATTGGGCTAATGAAATATATATGGATCCTTCTTGTTTCGAAGCCGCATTAGGTAAAATTTTGGTCTGATCACCTAAGCAGCACGGGTGGTCCCCATTAGAGGTTCACGGCGCCATAAGCGCGTTGAACAGGCTTTGTGTGAAATATAGCAGAGTCTAGGACTGCTTCTATTGTCCTGGTGGCCCAGAGGTAGCGTCCCCCGGTCACAATTATATGATTGTGGGTTCAAATCCTGGTGGGGTGAGGTGTTGATTATATGTAGAAGTCCGCATGCTTTATTGGGTTAATGAAATATATATGGATCCTCGTTTTTCGAAGCCAGATTTGGTAAAACGTTGCCCTGATCACCTAAGCGGCACGGGTGGTCCCCATTAGAGGTTCATGGCGCCATAAGCTCGTTGAACAAGCTTTGTGTGAAATATAGCAGAGTCTAGGACTGCTTTTATTGTCCTGGTGGCCCAGAGGTAGCGTCCCCCGGTCACAATTATAAGATCGTGGGTTCAAATCCTGGTGGGGTGAGGTGTTGATTATATGTAGAAGTCTGCGTGCTTTATTAGGGCTAATGAAAAATATATGGATCCTCGGGTTTCGAAGCCGCATTTGGTAAAACGTTGCTCTGATCACCTAAGCGGCACGGGTGGTCCCCTATAGTGGTTCACAGCACCATAAACTCGTTGAACAGGCTTTGTGTGAAATATAGCAGAGTCTAGGACTGCTTTTATTGTCCTAGTGGCCCAGAGGTAGCGTTCCCCGGTCACAATTATAAGATCGTGGGTTCAAATCCTGGTGGGGTGAGGTGTTGATTAAATGTACAAGTCCGCGTGCTTTATTGGGATAATAAAATATATATGGATCCTTCTTGTTTCGAAGCCGCATTTGGTAAAATGTTGGTCTGATCACCTAAGCGGCACTCGTGGTCCCCATTAGAGGTTCACGGCGCCATAAGCTCGTTGAACAGGCTTTGTGTGAAATATAGCAGAGTCTAGGACTGCTGTTCTTGTCCTGGTGGCCCAGGGGTAGCATTCCCCGGTCACAATTATAAGATCGTCGGTTCAAATCCTGGTGGGGTGAGGTGTTGATTAAATGTAGTAGTCCGCGTGCTTTATTGGGCTAATGAAATATACATGAATCCTCGGGTTTCGAAGCCGCATTTGGTAAAATGATGCTCTGATCACCTAAGCGGTACGGGTGGTCCCCATTAGAGGTTCACGGCGCCATAAGCTCGTTGAACAGGCTTTGTGTGAAATATAGCAGAGTCTAGGAATGCTTTTAGTGTCCTGGTGGCCCAGAGGTAGCGTTCCCCGGTCACAATTAGAAGATCGAGGGTTCAAATCCTGGTGGGGTGAGGTGTTGGTTATATGTAGAAGTCCGCGTGCTTTATTGGGCTAATGAAATATATATGGATCCTCGTGTTTCGAAGCCGCATTGGGTTAAGCGTTGCTCTGATCACCTAAGCGGCACGGGTGGTCCCCATTAGAGGTTCATGGCGCCATAAGGTCGTTGAACAGGCTTTGTGTGAAAAATAGTAGAGTCTAGGACTGCTTTTATTGTCCTGGTGGCCCAGAGGTAGCATTCCCCGGTCACAATCATAAGATCGTGGGTTCAAATCCTGGTGGGGTGAGGTGTTGGTTAAATGTAGAAGTCCGCGTGCTTTATTGGGCTAATGAAATATATATGGATCCTCGTGTTTCGACGCCGCATTGGGTTAAGCGTTGCTCTGATCACCTAAGCGGCACGGGTGGTCCCCATTAGAGGTTCACGGCGCCATAAGCTCGTTGAACAGGCTTTGTGTGAAATATAGCAGAGTCTAGGACTGCTTTTTTATTGTCCTGTGGCGGCCCAGAGGTGGCGTCCCCGGTCCTGAGTATAAGATCGTGGGTTCAAATCCTGGTGGGGGTGAGTGTTGATTATATATGAAGTCTGCGTGCTTTATTGGGCTAATGAAAAATATATGGATCCTCGGGTTTGAGCGCATTTGGTAAGCGTTGCTCTGATCCACCTAAGCGGCTTTGGTGGTCCCCATTAGAGTTCGGCGCCAAAAGCTGGTCCCAGACTGAAGCTGCAATGTGAAATATAGCAGAGTCTAGGAATGCTTTTAGTGTCCTGGTGGCCCAGAGGTAGTGTTCCCCGGTCACAATTAGAAGATCGTGGGTTCGAATCCTGGTGTGGTGAGGTGTTGATTATATGAAGAAGTCCGCGTGCTTTATTGGGCTAATGAAATATATATAGATCCTCGTGTTGAGAAGCTGCATTTGGTAAAACGTTGCTCTGATCACCTAAGCGGCACGGGTGGTCCCCATTAGAGGTTCACGGCGCCATAAGCTCGTTGAACTGGCTCTCTGTGAAATATAGCAGAGTCTAGGACTGCTTTTATTGTCCTGGTGGCCCAGAGGTAGCGTTCCCCGGTCAAAATTATAAGATCGTGGGTTCAAATCCTGGTGGGGTGAGGTGTTGATTAAATGTAGAAGTCAGCGTGCTTTATTGGGCTAATGAAATATATATGGATCCGCGTGTTTCGAAGCTGCATTTGGTAAAACGTTGCTCTGATAATCTAAGCGGCATGGGTGGTCCCCATTAGAGGTTCACGGCGCCAAAAGCTCGTTGAACAGTGTTTGTGTGAAATATAGCAGAGTCTAGGACTGCTTTTAGTGTCCTGGTGGCCCAGAGGTAGCATTCCCCGGTCACAATTATAAGATCGTGGGTTCGAATTCTGGTGGGGTGAGGTGTTGATTATATGTAGAAGTCCGCGTGCTTTATTGGGCTAATGAAATATATATGGATCTCGTGTTTCGAAGCCGCATTTTGGTAAACGTTGCTCTGATGCCTAAGCGGCATTGATGGTCTGACATTAGAGGTTCCGCAGCCATAAGCTCGTTAGACAGGCTTTGTGTGAAATATATGAGTCTAGGACTGCTTTTATTGTCCTGTTGGCCCAAAGGTAGCGTTCCCTGGTCACAATTATAAGATCGTGGGTTCAAATCCTGGTGGGCTGAGGTGTTGATTAAATGTAGAAGTCCGCGTGCTTTATTGGGTTAATGAAATATATATGGATCCTCGTGTTTCGAAGCCGCATTTGGTAAAACGTTGCTCTGATCACCTAAGCGGCACGGGTGGTCCCCTATAGTGGTTCACAGCGCCATAAACTCGTTGAACAGGCTTAGTGTGAAATATAGCAAAGTCTAGGACTGCTTTTATTGTCCTAGTGGCCCAGAGGTAGCGTTCCCCGGTCACAATTATAAGATCGTGGGTTCAAATCCTGGTGGGGTGAGGTGTTGGTTATATGTAGAAGTCCGCGTGCTTTATTGGGCTAATGAAATATATATGGATCCTCGTGTTTCGAAGCCGCATTGGGTTAAGCGTTGCTCTGATCACATAAGCGGGACGGGTGGTCCCCATTAGAGGTTCACGGCGCCATAAGCTCGTTGAACAGGCTTTGTGTGAAATATAGCAGAGTCTAGGAATGCTTTTAGTGTCCTGGTGGCCCAGAGGTAGCATTCCCCGGTCACAATTATAAGATCGTGGGTTCAAATCCTGGTGGGGTGAAGTGTTGATTATATGTAGAAGTGCGCATGCTTTATTGGGCTAATGAAATATATATGGATCCTCGTGTTTCGAAGCCGCATTTGGTAAAACGTTGCTCTGATCACCTAAGCGGCAATTGATCCCCCATTAGAGATTCCACTGACGCCGCTTCGTTGAACAGTCTTTGTGTAAAAATACTTAGAGTCTAGGACTGCTTTTTAGTGTCCTGGTGGCCCAGAGGTAGCATCCTCGGTCACAAATATAAGATCGTGGAGTTCAAATCCTGGTGGGGTGAGATGTTGATTATATGTAGAAGTCTGGGTGCTTTATTGGGCTAATGAAAAATATATGGATCCTCGGGTTTGAAGCGCATTTGGTAAAAAGCGTTGCTCTGATCACCTAAAAAGCTGGTATGAGTGGTCTCATTAGAGGTTCTGATATAAGCTCGTTGAACATAAACTTTGTCATGAAATATATAGCAGAGTTTAGGAATGCTTTTGAGTGTCCTGGTGGGCCAGGTAGTCCCGGTCTGAATAGAAGATCGTGTAAGGTTCAGATCCTGGTGGGGTGAGGTGTCGATTATATGTAGAAGTCCGCGTGCTTTATTGGGCTAATGAAATATATATGGATCCTCGAGTTTCCAAGCCAGATTTGGTAAAACGTTGCTCTCTCCACCTAAGCGGCACGGGTGGTCCCCTATAGTGGTCCCACGGCGCCATAAGCTCGTTGAACAGGCTTTGTGTGAAATATAGCAGAGTCTAGGACTGCTATTATTTTCCTGGTGGCCCTGAGGTAGCATTCCCCGGTAACAATTATAAGATCGTGGCTTCAAATCCTGGTGGGGTGAGGCGTTGATTATATGTAGATGTCTGCGTGCTTTATTGGGCTAATGAAATATATATGGATCCTCGGGTTTCGAAGCCGCATTTGGTTAAACGTTACTCTGATCACCTAAGCGGCATGGTGATCCCCATTAGAGGTTCACGGCGCCATAAGCTCGTTGAACAGGCTTTGGGTGAAATATAGCAGAGTCTAGGACTGCTTCTATTGTCCTGGTGGCCCAGAGGTAGCGTCCCCCGGTCACAATTATAAGATTGTGGGTTCAAATCCTGGTGGGGTGAGGTGTTGATTATATGTAGAAGTCCGCGTGCTTTATTGGGTAAATGAAATATATATATGGATCCTTGTGTTTCGAAGCCGCATTTGGTAAAACGTTGCTCTGATCACCTAAGCGGCACGGGTGGTCCCCATTAGAGGTTCATGGCGCCATAAGGTCGTTGAACAGGCTTTGTGTGAAAAATAGTAGAGTCTAGGACTGCTTTTATTGTCCTGGTGGCCCAGAGGTAGCATACCCCGGTCACAATTATAAGATCGTGGGTTTGAATCCTGGTAGGGTGAGTTGTTCATTATATGTAGAAGTCCGAGTGATTTATTGTGCTAATGAAATATTTTTGGATCCTCCTTGTTTCGAAGCCGGATTTGGTAAAACGTTGCTCTAATCACCTAAGCGGCACGGGTGGTCCCAATTAGAGGTTCACGGTGCCATAAGCAAGTTGAACAGGCTTTGTGTGAAATATAGTAGAGTCTAGGACTACTTTTATTGTCCTAGTGGCCCAGAGGTAGCGTTTCCCGGTCACAATTATAAGATCGTGGGTTCAAATCCTGGTAGGGTGAGGTGTTGATTAAATGTAAAAGTCCGCGTGCTTTATTGGGCTAATGAAATATATATGGATCCTCGTGTTTCGAAACCGGATTTGGTAAAACGTTGCTCTGATCACCTAAGCGGCACGGGTGGTCCCCATTAGAGGTTCATGGCGCCATAAGGTCGTTGAACAGGCTTTGTGTGAAATATAGTAGAGTCTAGGACTGCTTTTATTGTCCTGGTGGCCCAGAGGTAGCGTTCCCCGGTCACAATTATAAGATCGTGGCTTCAAATTCTGGTGGGGTGAGGCTTTGATTATATGTAGAAGTCTGCGTGCTTTATTGGACTAATGAAATATATATGGATCCTCGGGTTTCGAAGCCGCATTTGGTTAAACGTTGCTCTGATCACCTAAGCGGCACGGGTGGTCCCCTATAGTGGTTCACAGCGCCGTAAGCTCGTTGAACAGGCTTTGTGTGAAATATAGTAGAGTCTAGCACTGCTATTATTGTCCTAGTGGCCCAGAGGTAGCATTCCCCGGTCACAATTATAAGATCGTGGGTTCAAATCCTGGTGGGGTGAGGTGTTAATTATATGTAGAAGTAAGCGTGCTTTATTGGGCTAATGAAATATATATGGATCCTCCTTGTTTCGAAGCCGGATTTGGTAAAACGTTGCTCTGATCACCTAAGCGGCACGGGTGGTCCCCATTAGAGGTTCACGGTGCCATAAGCAAGTTGAACAGGCTTTGTGTGAAATATAGCAGAGTCTAGGAATGCTTTTATTGTCCTGGTGGCCTAGAGGTAGCGTCCCCCGGTCACAATTATAAGATTGTGGGTTCAAATCCTGGTAGGGTGAGGTGTTGATTAAATGTAGAAGTCCGCGTGCTTTATTGGGCTAATGAAATATATATGGATCCTTCTTGTTTCGAAGCAGCATTTGGTAAAATGTTGGTCTGATCACCTAAGCAGCATGGGTGGTCCCCATTAGAGGTTCACAGCGCCATAAGCTCGTTGAACAGGCTTTGTGTGAAATATAGCCGAGTCTAGGACTGCTTTTATTGTCCTGGTGGCCCAGAGGTAGCATTCCCCGGTCACAATTATAAGATCGTGGGTTCAAGTCCTGGTGGGGTGAGGTGTTGATTAAATGTAGAAGTCTGCGTTCTTTATTGGGATAATAAAATATATATGGATCCTTCTTGTTTCGAAGCCTCATTTGGTAAAATGTTGGTCTGATCACCTAAGCGGCACTCGTGGTCGCCATTAGAGGTTCACGGCGCCATAAGCTCGTTGAACAAGCTTTGTGTGAAATATAGCAGAGTCTAGGACTGCTTTTATTGTCCTAGTGGCCCAGAGGTAGCGTTTCCCGGTCACAATTATAAGATCGTGGGTTCAAATCCTGGTGGGGTGAGGCGTTGATTATATGTAAAAGTCCGCGTGCTTTATTGGGCATAATGAATATATATGGATCCTACCGGAAACTGGATTTGGGTAAAACGTTGCTCTGATCACCTAAGCGGGCACGGGTGGTCCCCATTAGAGGTTCATGGTTACAAGGTCGTTGAACAGGCTTTGTGTGAAATATAGTAGAGTCTAGGACTGTTTTATTGTCCCAGGCCCAGGAGAAGGCTCAGTCACAATTATAAGATCGCACAAATCCTGTGGTGAGGCTTGATTATATGTAGAAGTCTGCGTGTTTTATGTAGACATTGGGCTAATGAAATATATATGGATCCTCGTGTTTCGAAGCCGCATTTTGTAAAACGTTGCTCTGATCACCTAAGCGGCACAGGTGGTCCCAATGAGAGGTTCACGGCGCCATAAGCTCGTTGAACAGGCTTTGTGTGAAATATAGCAGAGTCTAGGACTGCTTTTATTGTCCTGGTGGCCCAGAGGTAGCGTTCCCCGGTCACAATTATAAGATCGTGGCTTGAAATCCTGGTCGGGTGAGGCGTTGATTATATGTAGAAGTCCCAGGACGGCCGGGCTAATGAAATACGGCGGATCCTCCTGCTCGAAGTCGTGATTTGGTAAAAAACGTTGCCTGATCAATTAAGCGGCACGGGTGGTCCCCTATTAGAGTTCACGGCAGCTAAGGCTAAAGTTGAACAGGCTTGTGTGAATATAGCGTATTTGTGAATGCTTTTATTGTCCTGGTGGCCCAGAGGTAGCGTCCCCCGGTCACAATTATACGATCGTGGGTTCAAATCCTGGTGGGGTGAGGTGTTGATTATATGTAGAAGTCCGCGTGCTATATTGGGCTAATGAAATATATCTGGATCCTCGTGTTTCGAAGCCGCATTCGGTAAAACGTTGCTCTGATCACCTAAGTGGCACGGGTGGTCTCCATTAGAGGTTCACGGCGCCATAAGCTCGTTGAACAGGCTTTGTGTGAAATATAGCAGAGTCTAGGACTGCTTTTATTGTCCTAGTGGCCCAGACGTAGCGTTTCCCGGTCACAATTATAAGATCGTGGGTTCAAATCCTGGTGGGGTGAGGTGTTGATTAAATGTAGAAGTCCGCGTGCTTTATTGGGATAATAAAATATATATGGATCCTTCTTGTTTCGAAGCCGCATTTGGTAAAATGTTGGTCTGATCACCTAAGCGACACTCGTGGTCCCCATTAGAGGTTCACTGCGCCATAAGCTCGTTGAACAGGCTTTGTGTGAAATATAGCAGAGTCTAGGACTGCTTTTATTGTCCTGGTGGCCCAAAGGTAGCATTCCCCGGTCACAATTATAAGATCGTGGGTTCAAATCCTGGTGGGGTGAGGTGTTGATTAAATGTTGAAGTCCGCGTGCTTTATTGGGCTTATGAAATATACATGGATCCTCGGGTTTCGAAGCCGCATTTGGTAAAACATTGCTCTGATCACCTAAGCGGCACAGGTGGTCCCCATTAGAGGTTCACGGCGTCATAAGCTCGTTGAACAGGCTTTGTGTGAAATATGTTAAGAGCTCCAGAATGCTTTGCGTCCTGGCAGCCTGGAGGTACATTCCCCGTCACACCAGAAGATCAAGGGTTTGAATCCTAGTGGGGTGAGGTGTGTTGATGATACAGTATCCATGTTGTCAGTTAATGAAAACATATATGGACTGTGGTTTTGAAGCTGCATTTGGCAAAACGTTGCTCTGATCAATTTGCCAAACGGTGGTCCCCATTAGAGGTTCACGGCGTCATAAGCTCAAGTTGACCAGGGCTAGGTGAAATATAGCAGAGTCTAGGACTGCTTTTAGTGTCCTGGTGGCCCAGAGGTAGCATACCCCGGTCACAATTATAAGATCGTGGGTTTGAATCCTAGTGGGGTGAGGTGTTGATTATATGTAGAAGTCCGCGTGCTTTATTGGGCTAATGAAATATATATGGACCCTCGTTTCGAAGCTGTATTGGCAAATGTTGCTCGATCAATTTGAAAGCGGCACGGTGGTCCCCATTAGAGGTTCACGGCGCCATACAAACTCTGGCTGAAACAGGCTGGTAAGCAGGCGAGTCTAGACTGTTTTTATTGTCCTGCGGCCCAGAGGTAGCGTCCCCCGGTCACAATTATAAGATCGAGGGTTCAAATCCTGGTGGGGTGAGGTGTTGATTAAATGTAGAAGTCCGCGTGCTTTATTGGGCAAATGAAATAAATATGGATCCTCATGTTTCGAAGCCGCATTTGGTTAAGCGTTGCTCTGATCACCTAAGCGGCACGGGTGGTCCCCATTAGAGGTTCACGGCGCCATAAGCTCGTTGAACAGGCTTTGTGAGAAATATAGCAGAGTCTAGGACTGCTTTTATTGTCCTGGTGGCCCAGAGGTAGTATCTCTGCCACCATAAGATCGCGGGTTCAAATCCTGGTGGGGGAGGTTGATTATATGTAGAAGTCTGCGTGCTTTATTGGGCTAATGAAAATTATATGGATCCTCGGGTTTCGAAGCCGCATTTGGTAAAACGTTGCTCTGATCACCTAAGCGGCACGGGGGGTCCCCATTAGAGGTTCACGGCGCCATAAGCTCGTTGAACAGGCATTGTGTGAAATATAGCAGTGTCTAGGACTGCTTTTATTGTCCTGGTGGCCCAGAGGTAGCGTTCCCCGGACACAATTATAAGATCGTGGGTTCAAATCCTGGTGGGGTGAGGTGTTGATTAAATGTAGAAGTCCGCGTGCTTTATTGGGATAATGAAATATATATGGATCCTTCTTGTTTCGAAGCCGCATTTGGTAAAATGTTGGTCTGATCACCTAAGCGGCACTCGTGGTCCCCATTAGAGGTTCACGGCGCCATAAGCTCGTTGAACACGCTTTGTGTGAAATATAGCAGAGTCTAGGACTGCTTTTATTGTCCTGGTGGCTCCAGAGGCTGCTTCATATCACAATATTATAAGATCGTGGGTTCAAATCCTGGTGGGTGAGTAAAGTTTAAAATGTAGAAGTCCGCGGTGCTTATTGGGATAATGAAATATATAGATCCTCTTTGTTTCGTGCCGCATTTGGTAAAATGTTGGTCTGATCACCTGCCGCACTGTGGTCCCCATTAGAGGTTCACGGGCGCCATAAGCTCGTTGGTGGCTTTGTAGAAATATAGCGGTAGCCCAGACTGCTTTTATTGTCCGTACCCAGAGGTAGTACCCCGTCACAATTATAAGACGCGGGTTCAAACTCTGGTGGAGTGAGGTGTTGATTATATGTAGAAGTCTGCGTGCTTTATTGGGCTAATGAAAATTATATGGATCCTCGGGTTTCGAAGCCGCATTTGGTAAAAACGTTGCTCTGATCACCTAAGCGGCACGGGTGGTCCCCATAAGAGGTTCACGGCGCCATAAGCTCGTTGAACATGCTTTGTGTGAAATATAGCAGAGTCTAGGAAGGCTTTTATTGTCCTGGTGGCCCAGAGGTAGCGTTCCCCGGTCACAATTATAAGATCGTGGGTTCAAATCCTGGTGGGGTGAGGTGTTGATTAAATGTAGAAGTCCGCGTGCTTTATTGGGCTAATGAAATATATATGAATCCTTCTTGTTTCGAAGCCGTATTTGGTAAAAGGTTGGTCTCATCACCTAAGCAGCACGGGTGGTCCCCATTAGAGGT